>NC_034602.1:3985553-3993970 GCF_900095145.1 Mus pahari | reverse complement strand
AGAGAGAGAGAGAGAGAGAGAGAGAGAGAGAGAGAGAGAGAGAGGTTTTCCACAGAACTCTGTTCTTAGGAGAAACTTCACACAAGATGACAACCGTCAAGCATACACAAACAGAATCGCCCTGCTCTTTACTGAAATATGCTGTGCTTTTGAAATCCACCAGCTTTACTTCAGGGGTGGAATATTCCAGCATTGCCTCTTGTCCGGGTTGGATCAGCTTGGTTTTTCAGCTATGCCAAGGGATTTATTTCACCTTTGTAAAATTGGCCAGTGTCCCAACGTTATTTGGATTTAATATACAAAGAGTGGGAGAAAGTAGAGAAATCTATCTGGTATCATTTTATTAACTTCATAAAACTCAACTGTCAGAGTAGAGAAGACAGAAAGCTCAGCACACAGATGGCTGAGAAGTTAAAGCTCAGTAAATGATTAGAGAGAGGGAGAGAGAAACAGAATTGTACCTCAGTATGTGTTCCTTCATATGATTTTGTATGCATGCCTTTGAATTTCAAATTCAAATAAGGCATGTATATGTACATACATAAAATGGAAGACATTTTTGATAAACAAGTAGGCCAGGTATACAAACAAAAAGATATTGCTTTGCCTGTTTCCATTTAATCACTGAAGTCCTTATGTCACAGGAGTGGAATCACCAGCATGAACAAACTTAACCCTTTTTTGTTTATTTCATGAGGTCTTAAGACATGAGGAATGCTAGGACTGCCCGGTAGGGGGAGATTTGAAGAGTGCAGAGGAAAAGAGGATGTGGAGGGGATAGGAATAATAGAAACGTTTTTAATATATTGATGTGAGATGGAAGGTAATTCTGAAATGTGATTTAGTGGTGACCTCTCCTCTGGGTGTTTCAGGGAACCAGGCTTGTTTTCTTTTATGGAGAAATGCTGGCTTGCTTGACTTTAGAGAATCAGGAGGATTGTTTGGCAAATAACAGTGATGGTGTGTGTCCTTGTCAGAACACCTGCTGTATTCTCCCAGCAAATGCTAGGGCCACAGCATCTCTCCTCTAATGACACCTCATCAATCCGATCCTATCAATGTCCTAGCCATGGAGGTGACTTCGAGTGCTCACAAGCCTTAGAAAATGTCAACGTTTGGGGAGAAAAGGTCAGTCACAGCTCCCCCCTATACCTCCCCTGCCAAGCCACCATGGGCCTGGCGTTCATTATCCTAATTAAATCCAGCAGCTGAACATCTTCTTATCTGTAGGGGAGGAGAGCAGGGGCATGATGCAATAGGATTGATTTGCATATCCAAAGTTAATTAGTGCGGAGGAGCAGGTGTACAGTAATAATAATTATCACACATGACAATCACCTGTGACCACTTCCCCGCGCTCCTTCCGGGATTCAACACCGTGATTGCTGGCTGGTTTTTTTCCTTGCTTCATACCCACCCTGAGCTGTTTATGTCCTTGTGCCTCTCTTCACAAACCTGCTGCGAGAGCCTTCTCTGCTCCTTAACAGGCACTGTGTTTTTCTCTAAAGGTATATTTTCCCCTGTTTCATTCAGAGGGGGAGACTGTTGTAAGGCAGCTATTTTCAATTTTGTTTGCTGAAGTTGTCACATCCTGGTGGAGCCCGGGTGTTTATTTTTAGATTATATGTAAGTGGATAAGAAAAAAAAAAAAAGCTCAGGATCATAATTTAAAAATCCCACTCTGTACCATTTGAAGATCTATCTCAAGCATATGCTGGGAAATCAGTGTGATCCAAAATAAACTTCTCAGGCAGCAGACACATGAAACCAAGTGGCAATTTGATATTTGCCACGAGGTAGTCCATGCCAGTGTGAGGGAATGGGGACCTTAACCAAAGCCTCAGTTCTTAATAATGGCAAGGCCCACTCACTGGACACAACCCTAAAGAAAGGGAGAAACGTTTAGGAGCTGGCAAAATCAGGATAAACAAACATTAAGAGTGATGAAGCCATAGGATGGCTTCAGCTGTAGCTTTGAAAGAGACTCAGTGCACAGGATGGCTCTCCTGCAGCCTCCACACAGAGGGTTTAGATAGATTACACTCTTTGGACTTAGCTTGCAATAAATGTGTAGGTTATGCAGGTTGTAAAGTGTTTTCTCTGTCAAACTGGGGTAATTTTTTCAAATTAAGTCGAAAAGCAAGTCCTGGAAATGGGATATGCTTTTATAGAAATGAATTATTGCTGTATGCTATACAGGAATTTAACACTCACAATGGTAGGCTAATAAGTAGTTAAGAACAGAGTATTAAATACAAAGACATTTTGTAGATAAAGGGAGACATTAATGTTAAATGAACTATGAAACCGTGACTGTTTTAATTTTTTTCCTTTTGACTTTTCTCTGTTTCACTGGTATTTGTCAGGGTACACTTTTGCCAATCAAGTCAAGTATAACAGGTAGGTCTCCCTTTCACACAGCTTTAATGACAAGTGACAGAGATGGCAAGAGGCACTCAGCTGCCTACAGAATGCATTAAAAATGCAAAACTTTACTTATCAGTCTTTTATTAAAACTTTCTGTAATTGTGAAAAATTATTTTCCCACTGGGTTAGCTTTCAATATGGAGTACAATTATATTTCTGACACAAAAATAATTATAGTTTAAAAACTACAGGAAAAAGAAGTATTTATTTTTAAAGCAAAATTCATCCATTTTATATCCACAAAGAAGAATTACAATGAAAAATTAAGCAATTACTGAGCCAAAGCTCCAGTTTTGAACATTTAACTTCCAGTAGGAGACAGCTGNGTGGAAACCCAGGCAACTGAATTGAAAAGAATTATGGGTTGTAGTTGGAGACTTTGTAGTCATTGTCTGCTTATAAAGGATTTACGTTCCACTTTTAATCTATCAGCATTAGAGTGTGACATGGTGTGTTTTCCAACACGGTAAATATTGAGTATTAGCAGGTGAAATTCAATGTGGTATCTGTGTTCTGTTTTTTTTTTTCTTTTTCTTTTTCTTTCTTTCTTTCTTTTTTTCTGTTTGGTGTATCCATAACTTAAGATTTTAATTCTAAGAGCTAATTTCCCTGTGTACTTTCTTATTTAGTGTGTATAGCATAACATTAAAATAATCCCCAAATTTCTGTTTTCACCATCTTAATTTAAGCAAAAACAACTCCTAAAATCCTAGGATGCAAATCTGTATAAAAACAGAATTGTGTCTGGTGCAGATTGCTTTAAAGATTGAGAGATTACATGGGCTGAGGACGTCTTTCAGTAGCATGGTGCTTTCATAGCATGTGCAAGGAGCGAGGTTCCATCCCTAGCGCTACAGAAACAAGGGGCTATTGCATCTCTGGGATGTAGCACATACACAGAGTGCTCGCTTAGGGTACATGAGGCCCTGGGTTAAATTCTTGGTAACACAGTTATACTCACAAACAAACACATAAATTTAAAGATTAACAAATATCTAGTTAGGATATAGGTGTGTGTGTGTGTGTGTGTGTGCTGTATATGTATATATATTTAATATTTTAGAAAATATGGAAACACGAATTTGTATTTTAACCAGGATGCTTTAGGATTAGCTCCCATTTTTGTAGAATCTGAGATCACTACTTAATACTTTATCCGTACCCTGCCCTGGTGGTACATTCATTTGATCACAGGGAACTCTGTGTCCTCAGTAAACACTCAGTAGAGTTTTAAGCAACTGCAGGGAAATCCAAAGATTTCTGCCTTGTTTGAACTTCCATTCTTGTCCTTAACTACCTTGTAGTTTATGGTTAGACGAAACCAGACTATAATTCCATGAGAAAAATAAATCTGATATCTCTCCCACTGAGGAGTTCCTGAAACTCCACTGATGGCTGTGAGGTGGGGTAGATATGGAGGCTTGCATGTATATTTATATTTAAAACTCATTATACTTTTATATTTCACTTAATGTACATAGCATAAATATATAACCTTATAGCCTAGTGATGTAAATTCAAAATTTAAGTGAGAATTATCGTAGAGCATGCTTATCTCTCAATCTTGCATACAGAACTAGAGTCACATTGCTCTGCTGATATTGCTCACAAAGGTTTGGAACTTTAACTACAGTACTGATAACGCTATTAGCAAGGATGTCCTTAAGTAAATCTACATTTGACATGTCTGAGGTTCTGTGTCTTATCTCTTCCTTCTTAATTCTTCTTCATATAAAACAACAAGACATTTTTGAAGGATTACTTTGAATCAAGACCTTCCCCAAGTGTAACCATTTGTCACTCATAGAAACTCTCTGATGAGAGTTCTAGTAGCCTTTCTATACTAGAAATTAATAAACTAAATAGAGATTGAGTAATTGACCTGTGTGGCAAAGCTAAGGAGTCTGAAGGTTAAAAGGGAGAGTTCTAAAACTTATTTTTAAATTCTAAACTCATTAAATCTCTTCTGGTTCTGTCAATAATTCATTTAATAATTTATTGATGGATTGTTTAACATTGGCTCTAAGCCAGATATTGTAATAGTTGAAAATATCTCCAAATGGGGATGGCTTCATTTTCTGTTGGGAACATAATAATGGAATCATCTAACTAAGGAAACATCCAAGAGGAAGTGGCTAGCAATTGTCAGACTAAAAAAATTTTAATGTGACTGAGAATGTGGGGAATGACTAACAGGACAACTGGCCAAACCAGAGCAGGGAAGATACTGGTCACAGGGAACACGGAGGATAATATGGTTGTGGCTCCCTATGACTGGAGGCCATATTAGGTACAGGAAAAATAAGGCAAGTTGGAAATCAGATAAAATGTATAGATTTTAGTTTGCCATGGATAAAGAGTTCCTGTAGAGATACTGTGGTCTGGAATTCAGTGGTGCAATGTGGTTCAGAAGTTGTATAGTGGTTCAAGTGTGGGATCAGGAGAAGATCATTACAAGTCTGGGGACTAGAAGATGTTTCAGAGTACTGGGTCTGCCTGCTTGCTTATTAACTCATGCAATTGTTTATTTTATTTTATCTTATTTTGTATGCCCACCATGCCTGAGACATTGTTCTTTATGTTCAGATGTTATTAATTAATGGAGTAAACATGACAAAAACATAGTCCTTAAATTGTAGCAAAGTTTATGTAGAATTACACAGAAAGATCTGTTTATGGAGATCATGGGTTTAAAGAGAGGATTTGTAAGGTATTCAATACTCATGGACAAGGCCACTAGGAGAATTGAATGTTGTCTCTTAAACTCTGAAAACAACAGAGAATTAATCTAGAATAACTAAAACTGGTTCCAGCAGCTAAAGAGAAATTTATTATTCAAGAAGTCTACAACCAGGATATCAAACCGATTTTACAAGCTCCAGAATAAGGGGCTATATGACCATTAAGATGGTTTATCAGACTGACAAGCAATTGTGCAGGAACTGTTGCCTTTCCAACCCAGTGGTATCCAAAGCAAAACATCTGTTAAACATTTGAATTTGATACTATAGCTAAATGAGCAGACTGACACTGACCATCAGGCCCATTGAAGGAAGAACAGCTAGACATACAGGTTTTTTCCTATGAACTGAAGTCATCAGGCCCTATATCATTCTCACATTTATTGATTGCCTTTCCAATGAAGGTAAGTGGTAGACCCACTTATAGGAAAATATATGTTACTCTGAGTTAGAAGCAATAAAGATAAGCCTTAGATCTGTCTTTAAAATCTGTTGATTTGAAGAAGTAAATAAATGGCAAGTTAACATAGGAGTTTGAGTCATATTGAACACATAGAAGCAAAGCTTGATAGGAACCATTATAACCTGTGTTCTCCTTGGGCTGGCAGGGTGGTTGAAGTTTTGAGGAAACAATTACTAACAAAGAGTGTCTGGCCAAGTGGCTGGTTAGAGCATCAGTTTTCCAAAAATCAACAGGGTTCTTTCAAGCCTTGGGGTTGACTTTTTAAGACAGATGAGGGGTCAAGTTCTTTATTCTTATATGCTCGAGGTGGAGGAGGAAGATGAGACAGGGGGGGGGGGAAGAAGGGGGAGGAGAGAGGCAATACTTGTCTCCAAACAAGATTCAAGCAAGTCCTTGGAGAGGCTGAAAGTCCTTGGAGAATGCAAGTCCTCATTTCATTTCTGATGAATAAGAAACAGAGGCAGTTGGACCAGAAGCATTTGCATAAGAATATTTTCCACAGCGAAGAATGGCTGTCAAAGGCACTGAAGGCAGAGACACAATGCACTTGGGCCCAAGCCACGGTCTCTTGACATCTAAAACATAGTATTGGAGCTGGTGTCAGACCTCATGGACTTGGAGGTATGGGAGAACAAGGAAGCAGAGAGCTCCTTCCACCACTGTGGCCCCATGAGTACACAGCTGAAGTAACTTTAAAACAGTAGGAACTTAACAGGAGTTTGAAAAATGAACAGGCTTGAGGAGCTATGTAAAGCAAACAACAGGAAGAGAAGGGTTGTTTTCCTCTTCTTGATGTATGGCTAAGCAGGTTAAACACCTGTGAGAAGAGGACGCTTCAGGGACACCCTTGGACTCAAATTGTCCATGGGTGTCTTGGAGATTGCATGCCTCTCCTTGTGCAGTCATTAGCTGCCACTTCACCGAGGTGGAGGCTGGCAGTGAAGAGCTGGGCCTTCACCTGCAGGTGTTGCTATGGCAAAGGACACTTGGCATAGACTCAGGCGACATTAAAAGGCAAAAGTGGAAATGAGGGTAGAGAAAAATAGGAGCTGGATTCAAGTGGATTGAGCTGCACACTCCACTGACTTTGCCCAGAACCAGGCTGACCTGACTGAGCCTTGAGCTCTTGAAACCTTGAAGATGTCCTGAAACTCTGGTAAACAAATCAACTTAAACAACAACAATAACAACAACAAAAACTCCAACAAACAAACCCAAAACAACAAATGCAGCCTGTTTTAGTATTAACTCACTGTAAAAACTATTCTGTTTCTAAAGTACATGAGTAGTTTCGAAAGGATTAAGAAATTGAAAGAAATTGCTTCATGAACACTGTAAAATCATTCCTTTTTCCTAATGCGAAAATTGGCTAGCAAAATAGCTGGTTTTATCTGCAATTCTGATTTTTTTCTTTCATTACTACTTTCATTATCATCCACATGGTTTCTCAAGGCAACCCATGCTCATTTCTCTGGTGTCAATCAAAGAGATTTCTGTCTTAGCTTAATTTCCACACTGAATTGAAATTTTCTCTTATTTTCCATTTCCAAGTTTGTGCCTGTCATCCTATTTAGTCATTAGGGTTTCATCGTGGTCAAGGTTTTATTTTTCTATCTTATCTATCTACAAAAATATCTTAAAGACATCTAAAAGGTATCTGTCGTAAGATGGCCTAGTAGGCCATCATTGGGAAGAGAGGCCAAGAAGTGGGAGTGGGTGGGTAGGGGAGCAGGGGCGGGGGAGGGTATAGGGGACTTTCGGGATAGCATTTGAAATGTAAATGAAGAAAATACCTAATTAAAAAATTGGAGAAAAAATAAAAGATATCTTTCTTAAATATAGATAGATATGATATAATATGATACCATATGATATGAATATAATTTCTAGGTCAGGACATGATATAGCCACTTCTCTACTCTGACTGATTAACTTTGCTCCTTATTCACTGGTGGTTAACAATAATGGCAAATTACATGTTGATTGCTTGAAAATTCCTATAGTGGACCCAGATGGAGGTTCTTTCTCAGTTCCCCAACCTTAAGGAGTTGAGTGCTCCTGGTTCAGACTTAGTGCATGGTTGTAAAGAGCAATGCTATGAATGGTATATATTCAATGCACCTTGAATTCCTAAATTGCTTGTGACTTCTTGTACAAAAAAATGTGCTATGCTTCTAAGTATCCAGGGTACAGTGAAACAAGGCTCAGGTCATGAGAAAAATGTGGGTGGAAGGAAACTTGGCTTGAATCAACATCTGGGCATTTTCTTATGCATCTTTCTGCATTGATTAAAGGTGATCATTTAACTCTTAGGTACAATGCTTGCTAGGAAAAGAGGTTGGAAATAGGATGTATCTCCTCAAGCAGAGGGGCTGGCAGATAACTCAGTGTTCATTGTTAACTCTGTCCTTTCCTCTGTGCTCACCTTCCTGCCTTTCCTTTCCCTTCTCCTTTCTTTCCTTTGAAAATAATTGCAAATTAAATTTGTTAACTTGTGTGTGTGTGTGTGTGTGTGTGTGTGTGTGTGTGTGTATGTGTGTGTTCATGCGCATCAATCCTTATTCTTGAGCCTGTCTGTGCCAGTTCACATGTAGAGGTCCAAAGACAACTTGTAGGAAAATATCTCTCCTAACATCAAGTCAATTTTGGAAACCGAGCCCAGGAAGTTGGGCTTGGCAGAAGTGCATAATCTATGGAACCATTTCATTAGCTCCTGTCCTTCCTTCCTTCCTTCCTTCCTTCCTTCCTTCCTTCCTTCCTTCCTTCCTTCCTTCCTTCCTTCCTTC
>NC_034602.1:3958974-3985516 GCF_900095145.1 Mus pahari | reverse complement strand
CTTCCTTCCTTCCTTCCTTCCTTCCTTCCTTCCTTCCTCCCTCCTTCCCTCCCTTCCTTCTTTCCTTCCTTCTTTTCTTATTTATTTATTTATTTATTTATTTATTTATTTATTTATTTATTTGAGACAAGGTCTGTGTATGTCAGGCTGGCCTTGAACTTTTAACCTTCCTACTTCAGTCTAGCGAGTTGTGATTGCAGTTATTCATTACTGTACCTTGTGAAGAAATTGTAGGTAACTGGGTTAAAAGAGGAAGGTCAGAAAGAGACATTTACTAATACTGGATTATGAATCTCCTATATTTGAGGCAAGTATTGTTAAATTTTCTAGGCACAAAGACACTGGCTTCTGAGCAAGTGTCAATGCCCACATTATTGGACAGTTTGGGGACTGCTTTTTTTAACAGTTGCCAAGCCATATTTCTAGATAATATTGTCTATCTGGAAAAAGTTATACAGAATGATTGTCACAGATTTTCTGAACATTCTGATAAATCTTGATCTGATTGTTGAGTCTAACATTCTGTCAACATGTCAAACCCTTGTGTGAGATTCTCACACAAGCTCAATTATTCTCCACCCTGTCTTACAGGAAGTCCTAGAAGTACTTTGATGACAAAAGAATTAATGCCAAACTTGAGTGAATTAGAGCTGCTACCACCTAATTAAGTGATTTTGTTCCAGTTGTCTTTGTTGGGCTGGATCCACACATAATATAATTTCAATCCTGTTTGTAGGCATCCTGGGATAGATTTGAAATCAGCATTACCATTTAAGAGAGGTTAATCAAGGATGACGACGGCAGCTTTGTCTAGCCATCAGACACAATGACATCAGCAGCTTCTGTCTAGCCATCAGACATGAGAGATGACCACTGTTGATAGGTTAAACCTGACTTGCCGATTCCTTGGGTTACAAGGTGGTACGCAGGGTTTGAGACTCGGCTTTGCCTCTCTCTTCATAGACCTTGGAATGGTACAACTGTTGTCAGTCACAGAAGAGAGGTCCAATTATGAACAGCTATGCTGGGTTACAGCAATGTGCCTCTACACAGTGGAGAGAGAGGAAGAAAAGGGGGGAAAAACAAAAACAAAAACAAAAAAGCCTTACAGAACCAACTCACCTAAAAAGCAAACATTGGTTTTTTTTTTTTTTTTTTTTTTTTTTTTTTTTTTTATATGCCTGGCTCTGTTTATGTATATAAAACTGACATTATGGTGGAGCGAAAAAGACCCTCATAAAAATCCTTCTTGAAAACCATTGTTGCTGACAGCCGTGACCTCTGTGCGTCTGCATGTTTACCCATAATTCATAATTAACAAAGACATTAGAACTACCACAGGAGAATTCTGGGCTTTATTTCTTTCTAACTGGGCACTACTAATGCTGGAAGTACTCCCAAATCAGTGATTTAACATTTCAGAAAATCTTGGAGAGGCAGCGGAAGCCTCCTTACATAGCTCATGCGCTGGGACTTTGGCGATATGGATACGGCCGAGATAATTATTCAGCTCTCGTTATTGCTGTAGCTCCGCACCTGATCCCCGAACCATTAGAGCACTCTGCAGGTTATTACAACTATCAAACATCAAGGTCTCTTTTCTAGTCTCTTGACTATGTGACTATCATTTTACTCCTTTTAAATCCTCCATCTGCAAAAGAAAGCCTATGTGCTTTTTTTTTTCTTTTTTCTTTTTTTTCCCCTGAGATCTGCTCACGGCTTCTCCCACCCTCTTCTTTATTGCTCCCCAAATGGAGCCCTTTTCTTACCAGCACATTTGCATAAAAACATAAACCTATATAAACCTCATGCCTTTCCACTTGTATTGTTTTTATATCTTTTCTCTTGTTTGATTTTCACTTCCAGCCCTCTGTACCTTTTAATTTGAGCAGCAAAGGAGTCAGTAGAAGGGAATTCTCTTGAGCTCAAGGAAACCATGATGATATAATTTCAGATTATGGGATTTGACAGTGAAAATGTTTAATCTTCTACTCAGTTGAGGCCCTCTTGACATTCTGTAACTTCTGTGTAGAATTTGTTCTATATGTGATACTTAAACTGAGAATCACACAAAGGGATGTAAAGAGAATTTGGATAAAGAAATCTCTTTGCATTGTGTACTTATTTAATGGGTCATTACTTCTTACCATTCCATGGAATTTAAGAATAATCAGTCTTTGGATGAAGTATGCTTTTAGTTTGCGTCACAATCTAACTCTGCCATAATTTTGCTTCTACTACCCTCCTAGACAAACTAGAAGATGATCAAAACTAGACAGCTCTGCATAGTCTGGGCACCGTGTCAGCTATCTAGGGGCAGACAGTCACTTATCATGATATATAAAGGCACTATTATAAATTAAGAGTCTAGAGCAGACCTCTGCGGGTTGCATCTTAAGTGAAAGCAAGATGCTGTCTCTGGATGTTTTACACACTTTTCACTCCCCCATAGAAACCTTTATTTTGTATAATCTCCAACAAACACCTGTAAAAGAGGTATTCTACTCACTATAGGCCTATCTGTGGAAAAAGCTAATCCAACAAGGGGGGTTTGAGCAGCCACAGTTGGTATGGCGGGGCTAAGAAACATATGGCTTCCTCACTTAATATCGCTGCACAGTTGTCCCACACCATATTCCCTTAAATGGGCATTAGCTCCATAGCCAAATTAGCAGGCTATAAAATACATGAAAATAAATGCTTTTTTGATGTTACAAAAAAAAAATGAAATGTGGCATAACTGTATCTGCCCATTATCAGTATGTGTGCATTCTCTGTATGTGTGTATAATAAATGTGTTGCACTTTCTAAAAAGTGGAATACAGAGAAGATTCAAAGACAGTTTTTCTCTTTTATAAAATCCTAAGCAGTGAAAGCTAAGTAACTACATGCTGTACTTCACTGTCCTATGTACATAAACCAACTGATTTTCCTGATTTTAGAAAATAGTAGTTTCTTTTAGAGCCTCATTTTGTCTCCCCTAAAGAGGCTTTAACTGTTTCAACATTATATTACTCTCTTTTGTCCATGGTGCATATGCATGTTTCCTTCAGGGCTAAGGAGTATAGGCCTCTACACTAGATATACATCTATTAATTCAAATACATGTAGATTAGTCATATAAGGAAATCAGTGGGCAACATTTGCTATAAATGAAGTTTTCCTTACAGTCCATGACCACAGTTAAGAACGCTTCACTTAGGACCCTTCTGCTCCTGTGGGGTCATCAAACACTGCTATCAGAAGCATCCTATTTTGTGAGTGCTTTCATTTTCAATACTGTACACACTAGCTACTCTTCAGGATATGATGAACTTCACTCTTAGAAAGTTTGAGTTAAAATATTTTGTGTTTTATTTTTTAAAATCTTATTGAGTACTGTCTTCTTATTTAATAAGAAAAAGACCTAGATATGCCAAATAACTTGCTTAATGTCATACAGCCATGTGTTCATGACACCCTTCCCTTCTGATCTTTTGAGGACCTCCTCCTGCTGTTATATAATTTCATAATGCATGATACCATAAAATCAACGAAAGATATTTTCAAGTTTTTTCTAGAAGAAGTAGAGGCTTAGTTGTAACCATTCATTATCTGGATTGGTGAAAAGATGCATAAATTTGCAAGATGGTGGATCAGTAACATGGCAAAGGCTTTTCCTTTGTATGACAACCAACTGACCCCTAAATGAATTGAACCTATGACCTCTTTCCTCATTAGCTCCAGAACAAAAAGACAACTACCCCAGAAACAATTGTTACAAGCAAGTTACAACACAAACCCCCCTTGCTATTCCTTTGGGACTAATTAGAGAGCTAAAACAATGCTCTTTGAAAGACATACAAAATCATATTGCTATATTCTTCTGAGTTGGGAACCTCTTGATTCCATGCAAAATTTTATGTAAGAACAAATATACACTGCTTTGGGGAAAAGTTTTCAAGTTTCTTTAAGATTTCCACAATGTGATTGTGTTATCCAAAATACGTTAAATCTAATCATTTCATTTGATGCACCAGTGGACTGAGATGACATCATCATTGACCTTGGTGTTTGCCCAAAACAATTTATGTTGTTTTACTAACTGGTAGACAATAATATTTTATATTTCCAGAGAAGTGAAAAGAGTAGAAAGTAAAAAAATATATGTGTGGTCTTTATAATTACTTCTAAACAAGTGACAAATAATTTGGGATATTATGAAAAGTCAGTTAATGTTTAGAGTGAAGACAAGTGTCACTCAAATCTTGAATGCTTTTTATGCATGAGAAAAAATATTGATGTATTCTTTAGTATGGGAATAAAAGAACATCCAGGATAGAGAAAGTGAACCTAGCATAAATAAGAGTCACATATGTGAGAGCAACTTTGGTTTAGATGATTTGTGGAAACCAGCACAGCCTTTCTAGTAATCATGGGGTTAAAGCACTCTACAGAACCTTCCAGATGCACTTTGTTATCCAAGAGACAGATAGAGAGATGCTGTTCTACTGATATATTACGTAAATCATGGTGCCAGCCAGAAAAACAACAGATGACCAATTTGTACAAAGCATTTTTCCTTATGTTACATTTATTTAAAATACATTAAATCGTTGTGTTGAAATTGAGGCAGCTGGCAGTCCAGGCAACCTTATAAGATTTCTGTTTTCTGGACGGAGGCCCAGTCACACAGAAAGATGAGCCACTGGGCTAGTAGATTCACTTTGTTCTATGCCAAGCCCTTGCTGATCATGGGTAGTCCAATATGTACCAGTCATCCTTTCCTTTCTTTCCTTTTCTCTCTTCCTTTTCCTCTTTATACATTCCTCTCCCCATATTTTTCCTCCCTTCTCTTTCTCGCTTCCTCTTTCCTTCCAGTCCTTCCTTTTAGAAGTCTCCTGGAATATAGGAAAAAGGGGGTTAATATCCACTTTTCTCAAGTGAAGTCACTAATTAAGGATGTCAAAACTCAATCCAAAGAAAAGGACCTGTTTAAGATGGACTTGGAGAGACTTGGTCCTTTTCCAGGGACCTCTTCTATCTCAATGCTATTGCTATGCTGCTTGCTTGATTTTGGTGATCAAAATCTTGTGTTGGTTATAGTAACTGGTTCCAACAGCCTTAATTTGTTGATGAAAATTAAATATTTGTTGCATTTAGTTCATATTTATATTCAGAGTATGTATATATGTATGTATGCATGTATTCAATGTTTATTGCCAATTGCTTTGAAAACAAGTTCTGAATAACCAAAGTCAAGACAGAAGTCTTTACTGAAGAACTTTACTTTTTTTGCTTATTTAATAACAGTTTTATACTAAGGCATGTAATGCTTTTCAACTTCAAGAATTTTGGTAGTTTTAGTATGTAGTTGTTTAATGAAATTAACTATCCAAATGAGAGTTTACTGGTTTTAATAAAATTTTCTTCCTTATTGGTCAATAATCAGAGGAATGGGAAGTTCAGTTTTGCAAGAAGTTGGAATTTGAAGCTGCCAAGATGATAGAATTCTATTTAAATTCATCAACTATTTTTGGGTCACTACTGTGTTCACAACATGCTAGGAACATATTTGGTAAATTTTTAAGGACTTAAATATACTTTTTCTCTTAGGAGACTAAATTAGAGCATAAGAAGAAATACAAAACAAAGTCTGTTCTCTCAGTTTATGATCTATATGGAGAGATTTGTATTTTGGGGAAATATGCAAACAATTAAAGAACAATTCCAGACATCGAATGGTGTCAAGCTGATTACCAAACATAATACAGACATATAGCCTTGAGTGTGTAGAAGAGGCAGAGGTTATAAAAGATTATTTATTCTGAAATATTATTTTAGAAGTTGTCTATAAGGACCCTCATAGAAGATGTAAGGATTGAACTAATTTCTTAACTATAGAGAAGATTACAATGTTTAAGACTGTTGGAACATTTGGTGTTAACTAACAATTAGACCATCCAAATAGGTTTATTTTACCATACTTGGGATGAATATGAGGCAAGTTTAATTTGTGAATACTTAAGAAATTTCTGAGGTGGACATAGTAGCACACACCTATAATCCTAGCACTCAGGAAGGGAGGCAGAATTATAAACACAAAATAATTTGGTGCTACATTTTTAGATTTTTCTCAGATGAGAAAAGTAGTGACTAGTAGATTGCTATAAAGGAGAAAGACAAAAAATATGAAGTATAAAAAAGAAAATTCATTATTTTTAATTTTAAATTAATATCAAGTATAAATTAATATCTAGAAAGGGCAAAGGTAAAATATATTTGATGGTTGGCTAGATCTAACTGTGCCTGAGCCCCCTTGGTAGGGTGTGTTAATAGCAGTGTCCTGGATTCAGCATTCAGAGCATAGGGATGCCCTAAGTGAGTATGGCGCCTTTCTTTGTGAAGTCTTGTTATGACATGGACTGGTAGATGCTATTCTAGCCTATTAGATGATAAGTACTTACATAATGTATTTAGGGAAAATTAGTGTAAGTGAAATAAATTAGATCATATATGCTCAAATATATGTTTTCACTCTTCCTGGAGTCTACAATATCATACCATGCAACAGAAATATACTACCCATAGTTCTGGAATCCAGGGTTAAGGTTTTAGATGATTAGATAATGTAATCTCCTAAATCTTGTATGGATAACACCTCTTGCCTGTGTCCTCATGGAGTGGAAGGGGACTCATTTTATTTTCTAGTCACCTTTTAAAGGTCTCTCTACGTAATTTCACCACCATGGAGGTTTGGATTTTAACACATGGATTAGGGGGAGGGCACAGATATTTAGACCATAGCAATACACAAAGTTAGTAAGCATAAACCTATTAGAGATGTTTATCAGAGCTTCAGTTTTTAATTGACTTGAAGTTATACCCAGCCATTTTTCCCCATTTGGATGTGACACATCTTAGAATTATCAACTCTATAATGGCAGAAGAGAAGTGTTAAATTGATCTGATGTGTATAAAATGACCAAAATTAGAACTAAGTGTGTGGATCTTTTTACCAAACCATTGTTTCTTCTCTCTGTTCCCTTCTATCTTCCTCTCCCATTTTTTTCTCCCCAACCCCTACTCTTTTCACCAATAAAGAGTCTAAATTCTTGAATTTCCAGGAATCACTTTCTCATTCAACATGTATGTCTCTCTGTGCCTTTAACTATATACAATACTATACTCCGAGTAGTATATCAAGACCTCCACCCATTCTGTTGGTGTAGAACAAGCATGGCTAAAGGTGAAAATGGGACCTACAGATTTAGGACTCAGGCATTACAGGTTTTAATGGAAGGCTTAAATGTTGGTTGTGTAACTTCTGTGCTCAAACTCTTGGTTCTAGTTTCCCCGTTAAATGGATATGAAAAAAACATATTTTTTAGACTTTCTGAATTAATTTGTTAATATTGCAGAACAGTTCATGTGATAGCTGAAACACAAAAGGCTTAGAGTAAGTTTTACCTTTTCTGTGGCATAGTTGAGGCTCAGAAAAAGCTATCCCTAAGTGTGTCTGTGGAGACTAGAATAAGATACCCCAAAATATGCTTGTTAGCTATATTTTGAGAAAATGTGGACATAGTAGCAGCTCTGCAAAGGAAATTTACATCTATAAGGCAAACCTATATTTTAGTAAGCTATATTTACATTAGGATGAGGGCTGCTCGCAGATAACTCTCACTCATTTATAGAATTTTTTATATGGATGACAAGATAATATGTATGTATCATGTCTTTCTTCTCTTTGCTTTCTCATAACTTGTCTTTATATTTCTTTATATTGCTTTTTACACCTCAGTGTTCTGTATAAGCTTCAATTATTTGGCACTTGCTGGGTCATATTTTTGTGAGACTGCTATGCATTCATATATAATGAAATCTGTTTTTCCTACTGTTAATGTATCTTATGTCCATTTTATGCAGTGGTTCTCAATATTCTTAATACTGTGATTCTTTAAGATATACCTCACATTGTGGTGACCCCAACCATAAAATTAATTCATTGATACTTCGTAACTGTAATTTTGCTACCGTTATGGATCATAACATAGATATCTGATATACAGAATGTCTTATATTTGACCCCAAAGGAATAGTGACCCACAGGTTATGAACAACTGATTTAATGTATATCTCAGCAAAAGAACCTTAAAGCATATGCAGACAAACTATTTTCCCTTCCATAAAACACTCTCATCTAACCTAGGAATTCACTTGTATCTCTTATATAAGCCAGGCCAATGAAATATCTCAAATGCAGCTACTATCAAATTTACTTTAAAAAAATTTATATAGTAGACCTAAAACTTTAGGAAATTAAGCTTATTCAATTATTGTCACAACTTTGAGAAATAATCATTTACAGTAGAGTCAGAGCCTTGTTCTACATCTGGTCCTGTTGGAAGATTCGTCCAATCCATCTTCCTTACCAGGGAGCAAGTTAAGTTTTGCTGAAATGGCTGTGTCATTTCAGAACTCCTGGGCAATAAGTCCTCTGAACGAGGGAGTGCACATAGTGATAGCTATTTTGTCCCTGCCACTCTCAATATATATTTTATCATTTGTAATTTATATTTCAAATACAAATTAGCTAAATTTGAGATCAATTAATTCTCTTGGGCATAGAATGCGTATTTTAAGAGAAATGTTCAATCAGGATTTTCCAAACAGGCTCATGGACTTCTTTCAAGTCAGCAGAATATCTGTCTTCTAAATTGGCTAGTATCAGGACATATTTGGTTGAGCACCTCTGTCCTCAAAGACACATCATACACAGATCTAAACTCTAAGTGGTACCTAAGGAATGAAGTATTAAAGTCAATGAGTGTTGAGTAGCTAAAATGTGCTATGCTTTAAAAGTAAAAAGCTTGATTAACAATTTGGCGGTTCCTCAGAAAATTGAACATAGTAATACCAGAGGATCCAGCAATATTACTCCTGGGCATATAACCAGAAGATGCTCCAACATCTAATAAGGACAAATGCTCCACTATGCTCATAGCAGCCTTATTTATAATAGCCAGAAGCTGGAAAGAACCCAGATGTCCCTCAACAGAGGAATGGATACAGAAAATGTGGTACATTTACACAATGGAGTACTACTCAGCTATTAAAAACAATGAATTTATGTAATTCTTAGACAAATGGATGAATCTGGAGGATAACATCCTGAGTGAGGTAACCCAATCACAAAAGAACACATATGATATGCACTCACTGATAATTGGATATTAGCCCCAAAACTTGGGATACCCAAGATACAATTTGCAAAACACATGAAACTCAAGAAGGAAGACCAAAGTGTGGATACTTTGATCCTTTTTAGAAGGAAGAACAAAATACCTATGGAAGGAGTTACAGAGACAAAGTATGGAGAAGAGACTGAAGGAATGACTATCCAAAGACTGCCCTACCTGGGGATCCATCCCATATACAACCACCAAAGCCAGATACTATAGGGATGCCAACAAATTCTTGCTGACAGGAGCCTGATATAGCTGTCTCCTGAGAGGCTCTGCCAGGGCCTGACAAATACAGAAGTGGATGCTCACAGCCAGAGCACAGGATTCCCAATGAAGGAGCTCGAGAAAGGACCCAAGGAGCTGAAGGGGTTTGCAGCCCCATAGGAAGAACAACAATATGAACCAACCAGTACCTCAGAGACCCCTGGGACTAAACCACCAACCAAAGAAAACACATGGTGGGACTCATGGCTCCAGGTGCGTATGTAGCAGAGGATGGCCTAGTCAGTCTTCGATAGGAGGAGAGGCCCTTGTTCCTGTGAAGGTTCTATGCCCCAGTATAGGGGAATGCCAGGGCCAGGAAGAGGGAGTGGGTGGGTTGGTGAGCAGGGGAGGGGGAAGAGGATAGAGGTTTTCAGAGGGGAAACCAGGAAAGGGAATAACATTTGAAATGTAAATAAAGAAAATATCTAATTAAAAAAAAAAGGAACACCACCAGACACACACACACACACACACACACACACACACACACACACACACACACACGATTCAGGGAACATCATAGACGATGCAGAGATCAGGGAGAACTTGAATGAATCACGGTCTTCTGGATATGACAGGACTAATGAACTCATGAACTCACAAAAATGGTTGCCTACACAAGACCTGAACAAGATCAAACCAGTCAACATTCCAGTATGGAGGTGGAGGGATTTACAAACCCCATCCACAGCCAAGGAACTACTGACAGCTGATGGTTATTAAGGGAGGGAAAGTCAGTTTACTTTAGGGGTGTGGCCCCAGCTAGATCAATGATTCTCCAGTGATGGTCCTATCTCCACATACATATGGGCAACATTAATTAGGCTTAATGATTTATTTTAAAATGAGGATATGAAGTTGGGAGGAGAGGTAGGAAGGTGTGTATGTGGTCAAAATACACTGAATAGATTTATGAAATTCTTGATAAATTAATAAAAATGATACTTAAAAATTCAACTTAAAAAAAAAGCTTGATTAAAAACAGTGGTTTATCTTCAGCTAACATATTTTGGAAAATCATCTGGGCTTCTTGGGTGTATAATGTACATTGACAGAAAAGAAACTGAACGTGGTTTCCAGGGGCTGAGGACCTTCTGATATTGTGACAAGATAATACCATACTGAGATTTTAAAAAGTCTCCGGTGTACATGTTTATTTCATAATCTTTAATGCTTCAAAGAGGCCATTAGACCCTTCAGGTAGACAATGAAGAATTAAATTTGTAATTAGGTTCAAACATATCTTCAGAAGACACAATGTTCTCCATTATCATCTAAGATGTCAACTTTTGTTAACACCTTGGATATTTTCACTTCTTACTTCCTCATTTTGTTTTTGTGGTTTCTATTCATACTCTCTAAACTAGACTGTTTGATTTTCAAATGTACTCTACAGAAGCCAGACATTTTTGCAGCTGTTCTTATGGGGTGTCACTGGCTGGAAAAAAAAAAAAAAATCAAAGAATTTTGAAATGGGATCCAAAATGTTCTGGCCCTTTCCCTGCACACCATGAAACAGAATCACAGATCCATCTTTAACTATGCTTCATTGTGAATAGGTATCATGGCCAAAATGTTCTGTAGACTCTTTCTCTGAACTTTTATAGTAAAACAGAGGAATTTGGCTCAGTGGAATTCTAGTTCCTTGCCCCTGAGCAGCATATTTGCATATCCTCTTGGAGTCATGGCTTAAAGTGAGGAACTACTCTTTAGGAGAATGCTATTATTTGGTCTCTTTGTGGAGGATTTTAAAGAAGGATCTGAAAGCTGGGTGAGTCTGGCTGGCTTTACCCTTCCTTATGTTTTTTCCACTGCCTGTCTTTAGCATCTTCGCTTCATTGCCCATGAGTCACCTGTGCTTAGCTATGAGGCGATATATCCTCTCCCATTCCAAAAACATTGATCTAAGTCTCCCTCCTTCCATTTTTTAATAAATCTTAGTGAAGCAATATAACATTCCAGGTCAGTCCTGTAGTGCTGTTCTGGCCTTGCTGGAGTGGTTGCTGCAGAGCATGGAAACTTGCTGGCACAATATTGCAAAGTGACTCTGTGGGGGCTGGATGACTTCCAGCCAGCAATGAACCACGGCCAAGAAACGCCAATATGGATAATGCAAACAAGAGAGATTTGGGGCACATTTCGATTTAACCATCTGATTTAATTGACAGAATAAATGCACCTGTCAACGGGTAATATTCTTGTGATGAGTTTTGGCTGTGATGATGAGATGATGTTAAAAGAATGTCAGAACAACCTGTCCTGGGACTCTTACAGGCAGTTTTGAGCAAGGGAAGGTCAGTTTTTAGCTAGTTGAAAGAAGCAGGATTATAAATGTAAAGGTATTTTATGGAAACAGTGAGTGTTTTATTTGATGTTTTCCTTCTGTGCATACCCTTCACCACAAATCAAAGTAGGGGACACAGGCTCACAGTAGACACTGGCATTTAAATGAGTTTCTATGGCTACTGGGGGTAGTCTTCATTTTGAAATGGCTAAAGCTGTACCCAGTGGTCTCACCTCCCTCCAATTGTGCTTCCTCCATGACCAGAGTAAGCTGTTTAGGCAGAATTTTAGTAGGAGGAGGCTTGTAACTGAAGCTTTTTTTTTTTTTTTTTATTTCTTCAAAGAAAATGCTGACCTTAGAACAAGTGTATCAATTAACACTCATACATCCTGTCATTAAGCCCTCACCATCTAACTCCAGGCAGGTTCTTCTTGGGAAATTGGGCTTTAGCTCTGGCCTATGAGAAGGTCCTCTGGGCTCTCTATCATTGACCTCTCTCCATTTTGAATAGTTACTGCTCTTGCGTCTCTGTAGAAGGCATGTATCAAGGGCAGATGAGGATTTGGGGTATCCTGCTCTATACCTCGCCACCATTTTCTTTTGAGTCAGGGTTTCTTAGCAAACCTGGAGCCATGCTAGTGTTCTACATGCATGCCCCCAGTGATCCTCAAACACAGCTCTGTAGTTATAGTCACTTGTAGCCACATTTGGCTTTTTAAGTGTGGGGTGATGGGAGTTTGAACCAGGTCCTCATGCATACATATCAAGCACACTTAGGCTGTGATGCTATTTCCCCAGTTCTCTGTTTTCCTTTTGTGGTTATTTGATCCTCTACTCTCACTAAGTTCTCCTTGTCTTTCATGGATGCTTCCTAAATTTATCTTCGGAACAAATTCCATACCAAAAATCTGATCATCTAATCAGTTTGCTTAGAGGATGTGTCCCAGGTTGAATATCCCTTCTGCATTTTCCTTTTCTGTGTATAGCAATGGTTCCTTTTATAATCTCCGACTCATCAAACTAAACCATTCAAAATATTCAAGCCATTGATTTTCTTACTTAAAACACACCATGCAGATTTATGCTTAAGGTTTGTTGTTGTTATTTTGTTTTGTTTTGTTTTCAATACAAGGTTTCTCTGTGTTGTCCTGGTATTCTGGAACTCATGTTGTAGGCCAGAATGGCCTCCAATTCATAGATCTGCTTGCCACTGCCCCCATGCGCCACTATAAAAGACACGTGCCACCATGCTTGGCTCTCAGGGGTGATACTTAAGTTCTGTATTTATCCATTAGTTTGTTAAATAGTCTTTATTTTCAATTAACAGTTCCCTGCCCTGAGGGTTTTTTGCTCTTTTCTTTAAGTTTTATGCTATATCCAGCCAGTGTCCAAGGCCCATGGAAATATATTTCTCAGTGCTCTCACTTCTATGTCATCTGTTTTTTCCCCATATTCCTCATCAATTGTTTCCAGATTAATTTTTCTAAATGCCATTTCTGCCAACCTCTGAGAAAACACATTATCTTACACCACGTTTACTTTTCAGTCCCTCTTTTAACTTACAGAATTTTTAAGATCTTGAATTATGTCAGATCTGATTCACAATAAGAACCCAGGATGCATTTTGAGTAAATAATATTTGTCAGAAAGCATTAATTTCCTATTGGCTACTGAGTGAGTTCTCCTTTATCACATAGGTTCCTCTCAAGCCCAGGCTGGTCTTTTCTTATCTGAATGCTCGCCATAGACTAGGCAGTGTAGTTTTCCAGTTGTGTTCTTTTCTCATTCAGCTTTTCTCCCCATTTCCTTGCTCTTTTCCCAAACTGAGATTTGTTTCTGCTGAATTATATTATTGTGCAATACCAGCTTCTGGGCTAAGCATAAATTTCTTGGGAATGTGATAGTCTTAATTCTGTCCGTGGTTACATCAGGGTTAGTTTTTTGAACCACTTCAGTTTGATATATCACATTTTGGCCCCTAGATTCATTATAGTTTAGGAAGCAAACAGCAAAGATGAGATGTCATTTTTTTTTAAACTTATTTGGCTTTTTAATTAGTAGCATTTAAAAATGAATAACTAAAATAATAGCTCAGAATTATCTTTACTTTTAAATATTGTTTTAAAGTAATGCATTAAAAATAGGATTATAGAGATGTATTTTGATAGCATTCTTCATAGGACTGTACAATCACTGAAATATTTTCCTGTCGATGTTCTGATTAGAAGTATGCAAAAGAGCAGATATCGACAACCTACTAGTTAATATATATTCAATATAGTGTAAATAATCATTTTCACAAAATCAGCCGGGCGGTCGTGGTGCACATCTTTAATCCCAGCACTTGGGAGGCAGAGACAGGCGGATTTCTGAGTTCAAGGCTAGCCTGGGCTACAAAATGAGTTCCAGAACAGCTAGGACTATACAGAGAAACCTTGTCTCGAAGAAAAAAAAAAAAGAAAAGAAAAACAAAATCAGAGAAATTATTACTTATACAGCACTTGAAATGCCATCAGCTCAAAACCCAACTCAGGGTTTTCAGTATACTTTTTATTAATTTCTAATATGATTTTATATTTTAATATAAGTTAACATAATTTCTAAGTATAATCTCAATGCACTTTATATTAATTCCTGTAATTTGTTAACCTTATTCATGAGAATATTGATTTTATATAAGAAATTATTTTTCACACAGTGTGAGAAAACAACACTTTTATAATGATGGAGTATTTAGCAGTGATAATAGGCTATTTCTAATTATAGAACAATCATGATCTGACCGAGGAAGGTGATATGTGAAAGATCCATTGTTTGAAATTTTCTTCATTGTCTCTGGCTTAGTGTACTTGGAACCAATGTCTTACTGAAGTTCATGTCAGCGTGACTTCAGGTAAATGGTAAGGGGAGAAAAAGAAACTGGTCATTTTTTTCCTGTTTGTGTAGACAGCAAGGTGTGCCATCTTTTTTCTTCCCCAAAACATCATGATTCTTCTACCCTTGAATCCTCCGATGGTCAGATTTATCCTTGGATGTTAGCTATCACAGATGCGAACTTTGCATCTTGTTTGCATCAGGTTTTTCTAAAAATAAACAAACAAATAAATAAATAAATAAATAAATAAATTTCCACAGTGTAAGAAATTTCCAAGCTTAAGAACATGAAAACAGACAGGAAAATGTAAAAGTTGGTAGCTTTGAACATCCAGTATAAAATTATTCAACTTGTAGACCTCAGTATGGCAGACTTCTACACAACTGTTGTCTTCATCCATGAGATGTGTGATTTTGTTCTTTCACAGTAGATTAAATATGTTAGGAGATTTATGCATTACAAAATTTCAAATTGCTAGAATAATAGGATCTATCAAAGGAGAGAAAAGTGACCTTCCTATGAAGTACTTACTTATGGTCCCAGCAGCTGAATTCCAATGTCGCACCTCTCTCAAGGAGTACTCTTGTCTCCAGAGCTTTCTGTGTGGTCCAGTGGGGTAGCTTTGGAAGATAAGAGCAAGTGGAGGAGGCAGGGTCTCAAGGCTTGTCTGAGTTTCTTTGTGAACATGGTGCAAGCAGTTCTTAATGTATCACAGAAAGGAAGAACAATGTGTTAAATCAACTCTGTGCTTGGAGCTTTCAACTAGAATATAAATCTACCCTGTTCACTTTCCCAAAAGCCAATCCCAAATCAGTTTATGGGATTAGTGCTATTGCTTGGTAAATCACTTAATGGTGTTTGAGGCATTTTTATGAGAAATAGCTCTTCCTGTGTGTGCTTTTTTCTCTCAGTTGCTTTCATAGTAAAAGTTGCTAGTACATCTTAAGGACCCTAAAGAAAGCATGATACCCAAACTATTAAAGGGAAACTTAGGAGTGTGAATATGGTATTATATATTTTGAAAGAAAATTAGCTGGGCCTGGTGGAGTATATTTTTATTCCCATCACTGGAGAGGAAAAGGCTAGTGCATCTCTGGGTTTAAAGCCAGCCTATCCACATAGATAGTTACATGCTAGCCAGTTACATAAGATCATATCTCAAACAAACAAAACAGAAATTTAAAGCAGGCATCATTTCTGGATATTTTTATTTGAAGAAAAGACCTATATTTCACAAATATCTAAAAATTTACCTACAACTAAGTTATGTCTATTATCATTTGAGGTCTCAGCTTGACTTAAAATTCCTAAAAGCAAGCTTAGTGCAGTGATCTCAGTAACAGAGGTGTTAACCTCTGGCAGCCACCCCCACATTACTACCACTGACCACAGTAACACTTCTCCCACTCCAGTACCACTTTTCATGCTTATATGTGTTTTGGGAATTAATTTTTTTTTTTCGAGACAGGGTTTCTCTAGGTAGCCCTGGCTGTCCTGTAACTCACTTTGTAGAACAGGCTGGCCTCGAACTCAGAAATCCACTGGGATTAAAGGCATGTGCCACCATGCCCGGCCTGGGAAGTAAATATTTTTATTTCAGTAGAAGTATGTATATTGTGTATGTACTAAATGTTACTAATTTAGTGTAAATTATAATAGTGTGAGATGGCAAAGTGCGTAGAGATTGCAGCACAATCCTGATGTCCTGAGTTCAATATACATATATGTAGAAGGGATCTAACATCCTTGCAGATTGCCATGATGCCATGTGAGTTTCCATATGGGCACACACACACATACACACATATGCTCATATACACACAAACACACATGCATGCATGCACACACACATACACACATACACACACATGCACGCATGCAGGCGTGCACACACACACACACATACACACACAAACACACACATGCAAACATTCACATACAGACACACAGACATACAGACACGCATACACACACACATGTCTTTGTGCATGTATTTTCTGTATGTGCATACATACAAAAAATTTAGAGTGTTTCTTTTCAGGGTTCCATTCCAGAACAAACCCTCAGTTTTACATTGAAGTACCGACAGACTCCATAGCTCAGGAGCTTGAAGTCTTTCCCCATTTTCCTTCCCAGTATTTTTTTCAGCTGGACACAGACCATCCTCTCTGACATGGAGTATTTTGCTTTTAACACAATGTAGTTTATTCGGTGCTTTTCTTTATTTTTTTGAGTGTTCATGCTTTATGAAGTTAATTAGGTTTTCTACAGTTTTTTTTGAAGGGTTTCACAGTTTTATTTGTCAAGTTTACTAGCAACCAAGTTATTTTAAATATGTTTTAAATATTACATATGAGTTGTACCAAAGGAGTTGGGAGTAAGGGCTTTATCAGTTTTTAGGTCATACTAAAATGGTCTTTATTTCAAGTGAGAACTTGCAGGTTATTTATAGTCTATTTGCTCAGAATTTCATAAAAAAGAAGTCCAATGGTCATACATAGTTACATGCACATATGTACAACATATCCTATGGTGGGATAATAATCTCTCATTTGGACAAGTATCCTGCACTTATTTGATGTCATGAGTAGTACTTGGAACCTTAACAGGAATGAAAACAATGATCAAAACAAATACAATTATAGGTGATGCTTTTGATGAGAAAGATTAACAATGTAAAGACACAATCATTTCCCACCTCACAAATAAGTCTTATAAAATTTTGTAACTATGCTAAACTAAAGTAATTATGTACAAGCTGATGCACAGAAGTGGTCATCTCAAAGGTGTTTATAGACTGACCCTGGTTATATTATCATCATCATTTTAGTGAGTTTTAATATCTTACATTCTTGACATTACTTCATTTTGCTAATCTTTTCAATTTTAGTGATTTTGATACCTATTTTTATGAATCATTGTTTTAATTGGCATTTCTCTCGTAACCAATAATGTGGTTATTTCTCACTTGCTTATTATTTATTGTGACTAACACTTTTCTTAGTAATTCATGTCTTCCCCCAGTTCTCTATTCTCTGTATATTGTTTTGTAGATGGACTTTGTATGTTGATAGAAAGTGTCAGTTAAATATATTCATTGCAAACATAATTTGCTATTCTCTCTGTGTTATCTTTTAATATTTGGAGCATTTTCATGAAAGTTCACATTTCATAAATATGATCTTTTCCTTCAGGTAAGTCGTTTTGGGCATCTTGTTTTTAAAAACAAACTATGCTGAATCACTCCAGAGGTTGGATAATTGATATTCAAAGTCTATAGCCACCCTCAGCTACACAGAAAGATCTTATTTCCTAAAAGAAAACAAAAAGAAAACAGAGAAACAAAACAAAATACTCCTGCCAAGATCTTAAGATATTTCAATGGCTTACTGCTTACCATTCTATTTATATTCTCCCATTAAGGTGAAATATTAATATATATTAATAAAATATTATCTACTAACCTCACAGACTTTTCATTTCCAATTTTCATAGAATGGGTATTTGAATTAAAATAACTACACTCAACTAGAGCAAACTGATCCCACAAATACCATCAGTCCTGATGTTGTACAACAAGATCTCAAGGAGATAGTATTTGCTAACTCAGAGGCTTAGCCTCCTGCCTAAGGTAAACAGCATGCTAGATGCCTTTAAGTATAAATTAATGACTCTGGGTGTATGTCCAATCACAAAAGTCTGATTGTAGATAGTGGAAGCAAACTTCACTAATGCTTCTCCCACTTAAAAAAAAAGTGGTCTAGTGGAACAGAAGAAGGTATGGAAATATATTCATATTCACACAGACAAAGGATGTCAACAATAATATTTCCAAAAAGTGGAGGAAACCATTGTGAAGCGAATAGCCATGATAGAAAAGTAAATTCATACCTCTACTTTATAACCTATACAAAGAGTATTTCCAATGGGATTTAGAAATTACTAGATGGAGAGGTTAATAGGAAATATTTTATTAATATGTGTATTAATATTTTAGCTTAATTGGGGCATCTAACCAGGACAGTAAAATAATGAAACAGGAGAATAAGCTAAATTAGGTCTCTGGGTAAAATGGACCAGAATTATTCTTAGAACTTTCCTGTAAATTTTAAAATGCTTTTTAAAAACCTCAGTAATATTTTAATATAAACACATGGTTTGATGTATACTATATATATATAGTGAGACAGTATATTAAAGCCAATAGTGTGTTAGTCATACTATAAAACTTGAATCTTAGACAGAAATAAAATGAACTTTAAAATATTTGTATTACAGTAAAAAAAAAGAGTAAATTTGCCATAAAATACTACATTTGATAAAATAATAATGTTTCTATTTTCCATTAAATTGGCTAGCTGTTCTTTATATTAAATAAAATAATAGAAAATTCACCCCAGTCTCCTTATTTCAATATTCTACATTAGTTTCAACTTGGAAGATGGAATCTCCTTGAAGATAGCTAATTCCATGGATGGCATAGAAAAAATTAAGACGTGACTGGAAGTTTTAAGTTAGGTCTATGAAAGTAGCTGAATAGTAGATTCTCTGGTAGTCAAGATACCTATTGTGGGCAACCTGTCTCACCCATGTCTTCTCAGTCAGGTTGCAGACATTTTATTCCAAACTCACAAAGATGTACACAGCATAGTCACTAGCTACAGTGATCTGTTCAACTGTCACATTCCCATGCTCATTAGAAAAAAGGAGACAGGATTATGGTACAAACTGTCTTGTAGATGGAGAGAATAATCCAGTGCAAACCTGTCTGATCTGTGAGGATGTTGTCACCAGTGAGGCCAGTGTTTTGGAAACTGATGAAGTTCTTCAGAAGGAGGACATAAAGGTGACTGATGTCATAGAGGTAAGGATAGTCTTCAGGCTCACGAGATTTATTGCCACTCAGGGTGAGCAGTGTCCAAAGTGGTGGAGATTCTCGAGCAGTAGAAGCAGGGGATGGAGTGAGGGGTTGGGAAACTGAGATGGTTAGGAGAATAAAAAGGTATAGCAGGTTTTCCTTGTTCAATCAATTTAAATATTAATATAAGAAGCCTGTGATGGGACAAGGAAAAGGGAGGCAGAACTAAGGATTTCAGAGACAGGGACAGAGAGAGAAGAAAGGAAGATGGAGGAAGAACAAGATGATCCAGATTCTGCATGGCTTTAAATAGCCACAGGTAGCTATGAATATCTTATAAGGGATGGATAATTGCAGGAAAATTTGTCTTATATAGGTGGGCAGTTTATATCAATATTGATTGGCTCCAAGTTCATTGTGTGGGTATTTTATGGGATAAGAACTTACTTATATAAATCAGACTAATTATAAGCTTTTAGAGTTTTGATTTACTGGGTGTTAGGTCTATCTTGTAATAGTCATGCTCAATTTATATCTGAGATAAAAGATTCTTTTAATTGGACAAAAAGGGGGAAGTGTTGTAGATAGTCCAGGCTCTGTTTGTATTTTGATGCTAATTCTGCTTTCCCAGGAGGGGTTGCAGACAAGGAGTGAATCACATACACAGGGGACTTCTGAACCTTCTCCCCACCTTAACTTGTAAAATAAAGGCTAGATCTGGTGATGGGGTAGTGGAAGGGAAGGTGGAGCTGAACAGTTTGGAGGAGAAGGAGAAGACAGAAAGTGAGGATAAGGAGAGAGAGAAGGAAGAAAGATGGAGGGAGAGGAAGATGATCAAGATTCCACATGGCTTGAAATAGCTATAGGTAGCAATGAATATCTTAAAAGGATAGAATAATTGGGATAACTTGTCTAATCTAGGTGGGCAGCTTGCATCATTATCAATTGGCACTGAAATTATTGTGTGGGCATCTTGTATATTGAGAATTTATTTATATCTAAATCTGACTGATTAACTAAAAAAAAAAGATTTTCTTTTTAATATTTTCCACAACAGGTGGTGAACCATCGTGTTGGGCAAGAACCCGCTGAGATTTAAGATTATTAGCCTGAGAGTTAGAGTTTTATTTTCTGAGAGAAAGGTGGTACTGGGACAGAGTCATGTGGACTGAAGTGAGGGAACCTTGAAACAAAGAAAGAAGGCTTTGAGGTCCCCTGCTGTGGCTAGGGACAAGACAATTTCTCTGAGTCAGAGAGCTGGAGAATGGAAGCTGCCTACATCTTGGGACAGATATTGATTTAACTCTGAATTTATAATATGGGGCTTATTCGCGTTTAGGATAGATTTAAATACGTATTTTGTCTAAGTCACATGGGGAATTCTACCAGCAGTTTGGAACTAGGATAGACAAAATTAGTGACTGACCCCAAGTAGAGAGTACAGTGATAATTACCTGCTATGAAGAGGTATTAATTAATAATGTCTATGGCTCCAGGAAGAGAGCTCAACAGATAGATATTATAGCATGTATTAATAAAGAAATGTTTGGCTCCAGATAGAAAGCCACACAGATAGATGGCATAACAGGATGGCTGCTCTAGGCAGAGAACTTAACAAGTAAAAACTACCTGCTTCCTATAGGTAGATATTAGTGAAAGTTTGAATTAATTGTTTTAAAGATGATATAAAGATATATTGCTCTATTAAGTCTTATAGGATTCTCAAATTCTGTCTAATGTGGATTCCACAGGGATTTTGGGTTATTATCCTTACGATAAAATAGAAAAATCCCAAGAATAGTCACATACAGCATTTTAGTTTACTTCACTAGTTTTGGATTGTTTTAATTTTCAAAATGGGTGTGATTTTGAGTTTTGTGGTTATATTATTCCTCTAGGAGAGAGGTCAAAATAAAGGTTTTTCTGGTTACTGGCTAAAGAATATACTAATTTGTGAAAAAGATTTTGTCTTTGTGTTTTTAGAAAAGGTGATTAGGCTCTGAACATCTTCCCAAGCTATATGAATCAGATTTGATAGAGAACCCCAGAGAAGTAGATTTCAGAGAATCAAACAAAAATTAATCTTGATGATAAAAAAATTTGTCGTGAGATTTGTATATTACAGATTATACAGCTTTGGTGAGATCCAACATCAGACATGCAAATCTGACCTGCTTGAACTCCTGATGTCTTGAACTTTCAGCTGGATCCAGTCAGAACACAGATATCAGAAACTAATACACTTGTTGGTGTGACCTTCTTAAGGCCAGCCAGCTCACCAATTTTCCCTACCCTTCTCCCTGACTTCAAAAATATCTCGGGCATCTTGGGCACGAACTCGGTGGACAGTCCCAGGTCCACAGAGGACTCTCCACACCACAGGCACCCTCACACACCCAGGATCTTGGGATCACTGGTGAATGGAACTCAACATCTGTTTCAAAACAACCCATAGGGGCTTGTGCCAGCAGGAACAGGGAAAAAGGAAACTCGCAAGACCAGCAGCTGGGGTTCATTCCAGTCAGCACCAGCAATGCCCAACTTGGGAGAAAACTCAGTGGACAGTTCCATAGTCCCCAGAGGACTCTCCAAACCGCAGGTGTCCTAGCACAACCAGGATCTTAGGATACTGAGGAGAGTTGGCTTCCAGAGAGGGCTCTGACCCCGGGACTCAGGTGAGAGCTTCATCTTGTATCATGGGTCTCTCAAAGACCAGTCTGCTCAGGAGAACACACAGGCCACAGAAAGAGCGGAGCTTCTTGGACAGGGTCCCTTCAGGCCATCATCTTCAGCCAGAAGGTGGATCAAAGTTCCAGACCTCTATGCAACTTCCCTACAAGAAGAGAGCTTGTCTGCAGAGAGTGCTCTGACCACTAGGACTCAGGAGAGAGGTGGACTCCCACAAATGCTGACAGAGGCTAACAGAATCACAGGAGGAACAAAATCCACCCAGAGACAACTAGAACAACTAACACCAGAGATTACCAGATTGCAAAAGGCAAACTTAAGAATCTCACTAACAGAAACCAAGAACACTCAGCATTATCAGAACCCAGCACTCCCATCACTGAGAGTCCTGGATACCCCAACACACTTGAAAAGGAAGATTCAGATTTAAAGACATATCTCATGATGCTGGTAGAGGATTTTAAGAAGGGCATTAATAAGTCACTTAAAGAATACAGGAAAACACTGTTAAACAGGTAGAAGTCCTTAAAGAGGAAACACAAAAATCTCTTAAAGAATTACAGGAAAACACAACCAAACAGGTGATGGAATTGAACAAAACCATCCAAGATCTAAAAATGGAAGCAGAAATAATAAATAAAACCAAAAGGGAGACAACTCTGGAGATAGAAATCCTAGAAAAGAAATCAGGAACAATAGATGTGAGCATCAGCAAAAGAATCAAGAGATGGAAGAGAGAATCTCAGGTGCAGAAGATTCCATAGAAAACATGAACACAACAATCAAAGAAAATGCAAAATGCAAAAATATCCTAACTGAAAACATCTAGGAAATTCAGGACACAATTAGAAGACCAAACCTAAGGATTATAGGTATAGATGAGAATGAAGATTTTCAACTTAAAGGGTCAATAAATATCTTCAAAAAATTATAGAAGAAAACTTCCCTAACCTAAAGAAAGAGATGCTCATGAACATTCAAAGTCAACAGACCTCCAAATAGACTGAACCGGAAAATAAATTCTTCCCAACACATAATAATCAGAACAACAACTGCACTAAATAAAGATAGAATATTAAAAGCAGTAAGGGAAAAACATATAAAGGCAAGTAACATATAAAGGCAAGCCTATTAGAATTACACCAGACTTCTCACCAGAGACTATGAAAGCCAGAAAATCCTGGACAGAAGTTATACAGACCCTAAGAGAACACAAATGCCAGCTTAGGCTACTATACCCATATCAAGTAACATATAGAGGCAGACCTATTAGAATTACACCAGACTTCTCACCAGAGACTATGAAAGCCAGAAGATCCTGGACAGAAGTTATACAGACCCTAAGAGAACATAAATGCCAGCTTAGGCTACTATACTCAGCAAAACTCTCAATTACCATAGATGGAGAAACCAAAGTATTCCATGACAAAACCAAATTCACACAATATTTTTCCATTAATCTAGCCCTTCAAAGGATAATAAAGGGAATACTCCAACACAAGGACAGAAATTATGCCCTAGGAAAAGCAAGAAAGTAATCCTTCAACAAATCTAAAAGAAGACAGCCGCAAGAACAGAACCCCAACTCTAACAACAAAAATAACAGGAAGCAATAATTACTTTTCCTTAATACCTCAATATCAATGGACTCAATTCCCCAATAAAAAGACATAGACTAACAGACTGGCTACATAAACAGGACCCAACATTTTGCGGTATACAAGAAACCCAATTCAGGGACAAAGACAGNCACTACCTCAGAGTAAAAGACTGGAAAATAATTTTCCAAGCAAATGGTCCAAAGAAACAAGCAGGAGTAGCCATTCTAATATCGAATAAAATTGAATCCCAATCCAAAGTTATCAACAAAGACAAGGAGGGGCACTTCATACTCATCAAAGGTAAAATCTTCCAGGATGAACTCTCAATTCTGAATACTATGCTCCAAATGCAAGGGCATTCACATTCATCAAGGAAACTTCAGTAAGCTCAAAGCACATATTGCACCCCACACAATAATAGTGTGAGATTTTAACACCAAACTCTCATCAATGGACACATCTTGGAAACAGAAACTAAACAAAGGCACATTGAAACTAAAAGAAGATATGAGACAAATGTATTTAACAGATATCTACAGAACATTTTATCCTAAAACAAAATGATATAACTTCTTTTCAGCGCCTCATGGTACCATCGCCAAAATTTACTACATAATTGGTTAAGAAACAGGCCTCAACAGATACAGAAATATTGAAATTATCTCATGGATCCTATCTGATAACCACGGACTAAGGCTGATCTTCAATAACAACATAAATAATAGAAAGCCAAAATTAACGTGGAAGCTGAAGAACACTCTAATGAGTGATAACTTGGTCGAGGAAGAAATGAAGACAGAGATTAAAGACTTTTTAGAGTTTAATGAAAATAAAGTCACAACATACCCAGATTTATGGGACACAATGAAGGCATTCATAAGAGGAACACTCATAGGTCTGAGTGCCTCCAAAAAGAAACTAGAGGGAGCATACACTAGCAGCTTGACAGCACACCTAAAAGCTCTAGAACAAAAGGAAGCAAATTCACCCAAGAGTAGACAGCAGAAAATAATCAAACTTAGGGCTGAAATCCAAGAGGAAACAAAAAGAACTATACAAAGAATCAATCAAACCAGGAGCTGGCTCTTTGAGAAAATCTAACAAGATAGATAACACTTAGCCAGACTAACTAGAGGGCACAGGGACAGTATCCTAATTAACAAAATCAGAAGTGAAAAAGAAAACATAACGAAAGAACTTGAGGAAATCCAAAACATCATCAGATCCTACTACAAAAGGCTATACTCAACAAAGCTGGAAAACCTGGATGAAATGGACAATTTCCGAGACAGATACCAGGTACCAAAGTTAAATCAGGATCAGATTAATGATATAAACAGTCTCATATCCCCTAAAGAAATAAAAGTGGTGATTAATTGTCTCCCAACCAAAAAAAAAAAAAAAGTCGAAGACCAGATGGATTTAGTGCAGAGTTCCATCAGACCTTCAAAGAAGACTTAATTCCAATTCTCCTTAAACTATTCCACAAAATAGAAACAGAAGGTACTCGACCCAATTAATTCTATGAAGCCACAATTACTCTGATACCTAAACCACGTAAAAACCCAACAAAGAAAGAGAACTTCAGACCAATTTCCCTTATGAATATCAATGTAAAAATACTAAATAAAATTCTCTCTAACTGAATCCAAGAACACATCAAAATGGTCATCCATCGTGATCAAGTAGGCTTCATTCCAGGGATGGAGTGATGGTTTAATATACAGAAATCCATCAACATAATCCACTATATTAACAAACTCAAAGACAAAAACCACATGATCATCTTATTAGATGCTAAGAAACATTTGAAAAAAAAATCTAACACCCATTCATGATAAAAGTCTTGGAAAGATCAGGAATTCAAAACCCACACCTAAACATAAAAAAAGCAATATACAGCAAACCACTAGCCAACATCAAACTAAACGGAAAAAACTTGAAGCAATCCCACTAAAATCAGGGACTAGACAAGGCTTTGGCCCTCCCTATTCAAAATAGTACTTGAATTCTTAGCCAGAGCAATTAGACAAGAAAAGGCGATCAAGGGTTTACAAATTGGAAAGGAAGATGTCAAAATATCACTATTTGCAAATGATATGATAGTATATATAAGTGACCCTAAAAATTCCACCAGAGAACTCCTAAGCCTGATAAAAAGCTTCAGTGTAGTAGCTGGATATAAAATTAACTCAAACAAATCAGTGGCCTTTCTCTGCACAAAGGATAAACAGGCTGAGAAAGAAATTAAGGAAGCAATGTCCTTTAGAATAGTCACAAATAATATAAAATACCTTGGTGTGACTCTAACTAAGGAAGTGAAAGATCTGTATGATAAGAACTTCAAGTCTCTGACGAAAGAAATCAAAGAAGATCACAGAAGAAGGAAAGATTTCCAATGCTCATCGATTGGCAGGATCAACATTGTGAAAATGGCCATCCTGCCCAAAGCAATCTACAGATTCAGTGCAATCCCCATCAAAATACCAACTCAATTCTTCACAGAGTTAGAAAGGGCGATTTGCAAATTCATCTGGAATAACAAAAATCAACCATAGCAAAACCTATTCTCAACAATAGAAGAACCTTTGGTGGAATCACTATGCCTGACCTCAAGCTGTACTACAGAGCAATTGTGATAAAAACTGCATGGTACTGGTACAGTGACAGACAGGTAGATCAATGGAATAGAATTGAAGACCCAGAAATGAACCCACACTCCTTTGGTCACTTGATCTTTGACAA
>NC_034602.1:3953175-3957284 GCF_900095145.1 Mus pahari | reverse complement strand
GAGAATTGACAAATGGGACCTCATAAAATTGCAAAGCTTCTGTAAGGGAAAAGACACTGTCAATAAGACAAAAAAGGCCACCAACAGATTGGGCAAGGATCTTTACCAATCCTAAATCAGATAGGGGACTAATATCCAATATACAAAAACTCAAGAACTCAAAGAGCTTTTTGACCAAGGCAGTGGGCACGTGCGAGGTTGCTTGTCTACATCTTTGTAGGTCAGGAAGCAGAAGGTGACAGATGCTGGGGCTCATCTGTCTTTCTCTTCCTCTTTTTGTTCAGCATGGAGCTATGTATCTGGGCACAACTCTCTAGGCCATCAACTGGCTCTGCTGAGAGAGGAAGCCTCACCAGCCATGCCTTCCCCACCCCAAATCCTCTGGCCCTTGACTTGCTGCTTGCTGTGGGTGTTTGGTCTTAGCAGGGAGAGAAATGTAAGTAAGAACTGGGAAGCAGCTGTACTCCTGGCTGCTGGGATGATCTGAAGAAACAGGGTCCCCTCTGGAAGGCAGCTTCTTCACACTTTAAGCCAAGCATCAGAACAAAGACTGCTTTGGCTGATGCTTGACACTGGCTGCCCACCTCGCTAGCTCCATCAACTCCAGAAAATCAAATAGCCCCATTGAAAAATGGGGTACAGAGCTAAACAAAGAATTCTCAACTGAGGAATACTGAATGGTTGAGAAGCACCTGAAACAATGTTCAACATCCTTAATCATCAGGGAAATGCAAATCAAAACAACCCTGAGATTCCACCTCACACTAATCAGAATGGCTAAGATCAAAACTTCAGGTGACTTCAGATGCTGGCAAGGATGTTGAGGAAGAGGAATGAATACTCCCCCATTGCTGGTGGGATTGCAAGCTGGTACAACTGCTCTGGAAATCAGTCTGGAACTTCCTCAGAAAAGTGGACATACTTCTGGAAGATCCAGAAATACCTCTCCTGGGCATATACACAGAAGATGCTCCAACTTGTAATAAGGACACATGTTCCACTATGTTCATAGCAGCCTTCTTTATGATAGCCAGAATCTGGAAAGAACTCAAATGTCCCTCAAAAGAGGAATGGATACAGAAAATGTGGTACATTTACACAGTGGAGTACTTCTCAGCTATTAAAAACAATGAATTTATGAAATTCTTAGGCAAATGGATGTATCTGGAGGATATCATCCTGAGTGAGGTAACCCAATCACAAAAGAACTCACAGGATATGTGCTCACTGATAAGTGGATATTAGCCCAGAAACTTAGAATACCCAAGATACAATTTGCAAAGCACATGAAACTCGAGAATAAGGAAGAATAAAGTGTGGATACTTCTATCCTCCTTAGAATGGGGAAGAAAATACCCATGGAGGGAGTTACAGAGAAAAAGTTTGGAGCTGAGACAAAAGGATTGACCATCCAAAAACTGCCCCACCCAGTGATCCATCCCATAAACAACCACCAAACCCAGACACTATTGCATATATCAGCAAGATTTTGCTGACAGAACCCTGATATAGCTCTCTCTTGTGAGGCCATGCCAGTGCCTGGCAAATACAGAGGTGGATGCACAGTCATCTATTGGGTGGAACACAGGGTCCCCAATGGAGGAGCTAGAGAAAGAACCCAAGGAGCTGAAGGGCTCTACAACCCTATAGGAGGAACAACAATATGAACTAACCAGTACCCCCAGAGCTCGTGTCTCTAGCTGCATATGTAGCAGAAGATAGCCTAGTCATTCATTATTGGGAAGAGCGACCCCTTGGTCTTGGGAAAATTATATGCCCCAGTACAGGGGAATGCCAGGGCCAGGAAGCAGGAGTGGGTGGACTGGGGAACAGGGACAGTATAGGGTACTTTGGGGATAGCATTTGAAATGTAAATGAAGAAAATTTCTAATAAAATGTTTTTGAAAAAAGTATCTCAACACCCATATTCAGCTTGAAGAAGTTATGAAAAAAATCATTGTCTCAGTTCCTTGGATTTGGTGGCCTGGAGGTTGTTATTCTAAGGTTGCCTTTCTAGGGAATTTAGAAATGGTCACTATTGGAATAGGGAAGAAATAGCTAGAATTGATTGTATAGCCATAGTCTCATTTGGTTGAAATTGTTAGTAAGTTGAAGTCATAATTTCTTATTTTGGTACAGAATATATTGTCATTGGTATAAATTTCTTCTATTGATACAAAAATTTTAAAAGTGCAAGACTTGGACCCAGTCCTTCTATAACTGTTATTATAAACTTATGTGAGATTTTTAAGTCTGTGAGTCAAGGGTCAAATAGTCAATTCATAGCTCTAAGTTTATTGTTAGGATGTGTCTTAGCCAGAGTTTCTCTTCCTGCACAAATTTCATGTCCTAGAAGCAAGTTGGGGAGGAAAGGGTTTATTCGGCTTACATTTCCACATTGCTGTTTGTCACTGAAAGAACTCAGGACTGGAACTCAAGCAGGTCAGAGAGCAGGAGCTGATGCAGCGGCCATGGAAGGATCTTCTTTACTGGCTTGCTCAACCAGCTCTCTTATAGAATCAAGACTACCAGCCCACAGATGGCACCACCCACAAGGGGACCTCCCCACTTGATCACTAATTGAGAAAATGCCTTACAGCTGGATCTCCTGGAGGTATTTCCCCAACTGAAGCTCCTTTCTCTGTGATAACTCCAGCTTGTGTCAAGATGACACAAAACTACCCAGTACAGGGTGTTTTCAGATATTTCATTTAGAGTATTCAAGGCTTAACAGTTCAGAAATGCTTTGGGTAGATAGATAGTCTTCAAAGGTGTCAGAAGTGCACAGAATATGACATTTATTGACATTTCTTTATTAAAAATCATTTAACTAGGGATTTTTTCTACTCCTGACAGCACCCCTTCTTTAGATTCAAAGAAGAAAATGAGCATCAGTGGAGATGCTCCAGTTGTGACAAGACAGCCACTAGGCAAGAATTGCCTCATTTCATCTACAGACAAAATACTGTCTAGAAAAAGGACACACTGTGCATATTTGACTGATAATCTCTGTCAAGACATTGTAATCAGCCCTTCAAAATTCTGCATTACAAAGGCCAGAAGGCTGAAGCCTGATGCTCCGAAGGTTTGAAGTATAAGGGACTGCCCAGGTGATCAGTGGTATCTACAAGTTGGCTAAGTTGTGGAAGTTATATTTTGTGCTTATCATATTTTCAGGTAATATTAGTCATTCTTGGATTTCTGACGGGGTTGAAGACTGGCAGTCTCATATCCAGCCCAAGCTGTTGAGCATTGAGAAAGATGATACAGATTTGAGAGGATGGTTTTCAGATGGTATACAATCTAAAGCCAGGACATGAGTTAGGTGTAGAATTACAAGTCTTTTAAGTTAGGATAAATGACAGAATGTCCTACTTTATTGACAAAAATGATGGAGGTGTTATGTCTATCTTTTACTTTATAAATTACAAAATGGTCATAGTTGTGCTCAATTTATATTTGAAAGAAAAATTATTTTTATTTGAACAGAAAACGTGATACGTAGCAGAATTTTCCCTTTCTGATCAATTTAAATATTAATACAACACGAAGCCTGTTATTGGACAGGGAAAAGGAAGGAGGAGGTAAGGTTTTCAGAGACAGGGACAGAGAGAGAAGGAAGGAAGATGGATGAAGAACAGGATGATCCAGATTCTGTATGACTTTAAATAGCCACAGGTAGCTATGAATATCCTCTAAGGGATGGATAATTACAGGAAAATTTGTTCTATCTAGGTGGGCAATTTGTATCAATATTGAATGGCTCTGAGTTCATTGTGTGGGTATTTTGTGGGGTGAGAGTTTACTGAAATAAATCTGACTTATATTCCAAGCCTCTAGAGTTTTGTTTTTACTGGGTTACTGAGTTTTGGAACCACTGACCACAAGGGGTGGATGGCTGGGAATGTGAGCAGAACCTGATGCAAGAGAACCTTGATAAGTCAGTACATGGGGCTAGCCTAGAGGTGGTGTGACCCTGGACAGAGAGTAGCAGTGGATACTGTGGGAACATGGTGTCTTTTTCTTTCTTTCTTTCTTTCTTTCTTTCTTTCTTTCTTTCTTTCTTTCTTTCTTTCTTTCTTTCTTTCTTTCTTTCTTTCTTTCTTTCT
>NC_034602.1:3936754-3953150 GCF_900095145.1 Mus pahari | reverse complement strand
TCCTTCCTTCCTTCCTTCCTTCCTTCCTTCCTTCCTTCCTTCCTTCCTTTCTTTCTTTCTTTTGTTTTTGGTTTTTCGAGACAGGGGAGACAGGGTTTCTCTGTGTAGCCCTGGCTGTCCTGGAACTCACTTTGTAGATCAGGCTGGCCTCGAACTCAAAAATCCACCTGCCTCTGCCTCCTGAGTGCTGGGATTAAAGGCGTGCACCACCATGCCCGGCCCCGATTTTTTAATAACTCCCGCAACAAGAAGGCTCATTGATTCATCCAGGAGGATCTTTTCCCAGCCACTAATTATAACGGATTATCCACATGGAAAGACCTCGGTTTTGGTGCACCAGCAGAGCTGCACCCACTTGCCTCAAAACTTCACAAGCTTGTGCAGAAGAAGGAGACCAATCTATATTTGTCTGCTGATGTTTTGAAGAGGAGAGAGCTGCTGTAGCTAGCAGATGTCTTGGGACCCAGGATTTGCATGTTCAAAATTCATACTGATATTCTGAATGATTTTACTCTGTACGGGATGGAGGAATTGACAAATCTGGCAAAATGTTTTGAGTTCTTAGTATTGGAAGACAGGAAATTTGCTGGTATAAGAAACAACAACAACAACAAAATACAACCCAGCATCAAGATGGGATCTTTAAAACACCTTCCTGAGCAGATCTAGAAAGTGCCCTTGTGGTGCCAGGCTCAGGAATTGTGAAAGGATTTCAGGAGGCAACAGGCATGCCTCACTGCAGAAATGAGCTCTGCTGGCTCATTAGCTACTGCAAAATACACCAGAGGTTGGAGTGGCTGAGGATCACTGTGAATTTGTGATTGGCTTTTTTTTTTTTTCTCAGTAAGCATGACAGAGTTTCTTGCCTTGATTCCAGAAGTTCATTTAGAAATAGGAGGGGATCCTTAGCCAGCTGTACAGTTCTTAAGAACTGATTGGCAAACAAATCTCCGATGTCATCACTATAGGCCCTGGGACACTCGCAGCAGCTAACCTACTGGAAGCACTTGAGTTGGACAGAAAAGCGACTTGGGAAACTTAAGAGGGTTTGCAAATTAATGCGAAGACACAGAAGATGAGTGGTGTCCCAAAAGTCACTGGATTCAAAGCAACGATTCCCTATAGTGCTCAGATTCCTGCACAAGGACTGAGTGACCGACAGTGCAGCTATCCTGATGTCATGGTCTTTAATTTATAGTCACTGCATTGGTATTATAATGAGCTCTTTCAAAGGACACACACACACACACACACACGAACCATTTCCTTAAAATAGAGAAAACTGACTCTTAGTATTTTAAAATGTTTCTTTTGACTCACCCACATGACTATTCAGTCATATTGTCTAACCAGACCATTTCAAGGGATGGGATGCCCATACATCCTCTGTCTATACCACTCAAGCACTCTCCTATTGTGGGATTTGGCAGAAATTGAGTTGTCCTGTCCTTTTTGCACCTTCTTTTTATATTTGTATATCTTTTAAAACATCCTTCTTCAGAGTGGGCCCAGCTCCTTTAATATAAAAGAAAGAACAATTTTCATCTACATTTCACAGTTTTATCTATCTCACTTGAGCATGCTGGTGAGCTGTCAAGCAGCAAAGTCATATTTCTTAAAATAAATTATACCTGGAAATTAGTAACTTAAAATAGAACATTTCAATTTAAGAGTTGAATAAGTGTTTTGATACATGGCAACTTGAAATCACTTTGAAATTATTGAAACAAGTAGTGTTGCAGAATAGTTGATCACATTGTGAACCTTGAGACTCTGAACTAGAACAAGAACTGTTTCCTGTTCTGGTGTGGCTCAGTCCTAGCACACACCTTTATCCCAAAAGCTTTCTGTAAATGAGAGCTAAATAAAGAAGGCTTTTTCATGATTTCATGGAGTGGGAGGATCTGCTGGGTGCTTTCTCAGACTCTAAACTAGCAGCTTTCGCCACTGCATCTGGCTTCTGAGACTTCACTCGGTAAGTCAAACATTTGGGATTTTGTTTTAAGAACAACAATGTAGCATCTAAGTGATATTGAACTTTGTGTATAAAAGGCAGAAAATATTCTTTTTGATAGATCATAATCATTTCAATATAATGGTGAAAACATTGATAAATAAACTCTGATATACATTCATGTAACATAATACTGTACACTGATAAGATTGGAGCCATTGAGTCACAAGAAGACATGACAGTACCTTAAATATACATTGCTAAGTAAACACAGTCAGTATTAAAAGGCAACATGTAGCATGCTTCCATTTACATGGCATTTTAGATAAGACAAAAGTGTAAAAACAATAAGTTGATCAGGGAGGCTCACAGAAATATGATGAAAGGGGAAGGAGCTGAAGTTCATGGGATTTTTATGACAGATATTCCTTATTGAGTGAAATGGTAGAGATACAACATGCATTGGTCAAAAATCATAGAATTGTACAAAACAGAACATGAAACATGCTTAAAACTTAAAATGCAACTTTCACAAGTTTGGAGATGTGATCACAAAGTGGAAATTATATTTGAAAATGTAACAACTAAAAACAGATGAAACTCCCTCTTGGGAAGATGAGGAAGAGGAGTAGGTAAGCTAAGTCTAGCTCCAAAAATGACATCTTCAACCAGTTTACTGTGCTTTCAACTTTGTCTCAAGAGATTTTTGCCTGCTGATATTCTCTTGAACTCATTCTGTAGTACAGAGCCTGTTTTTTAATTTCTGCTTACTTATAACTCTCCTCTTATCATCTATTTATTTATAACACTGCTCTCCCTGTTTTCTAGCTGCATATCACTGTGGTCATAAAAGATGCTCAGTGTGATTTCTGTCTTCCTGAATTTGTTAGGACTGTGCAGATTAACTTAACCTATCATGTGCAGCGTCTAGACATAGTTGAAAAGATTACATACTGCTGTGGTTTATATGTAGTTGAAAAGATTATATACCATCTATACTACTGTCATATAGAGTGTTCTTTATGTGTTTGTGAGATCCACCTAGGCTGTGTGGTTGTTCACATTTTCTCTTTAATGATTTATTTCTTGGCAAATAAGCTATCTAGTATTCATGTATTCTCCTGCTATTATGTGAAATGTATTTTTCTTCCAACTCCGATAATGTTTGCTTGATATTTGTAGGTGATCCACTATTTGTTACATCCATTTTATGTTCTGTTGTTGAATTAATTTTCATCTTTAAAATACAATATTTTAATTTAATCTTAATAATTTTATGCATGTATCCTGTCATATCTATCCAGAAAATAGCACTTCACATCAACCTCCTCCTGCCTAACTTCTGGCTCTTACCATCTTTCCATGCCCTCTTTCACAGTGTTCCCTGAGCCTTATGAAAGTAGCTGTGGTATACATGTCCATTTGTGGCCGAGCTCTCAAGAACAGATACTTGTTTTTTGCACTTTGACCAGTTGTGAGTGGGTATTAACCCACTCTGTGCTGTTCATTGATGTTATCTTTCTCTTCTTTCTCTTAGAATTAATATTGATCTTTGACATTTTATACAGGTATATATTTTGATCCCCTTATCATCCTCCCATCCATATCCAAACTCTCCTCCTCAACCTTACACCTTTTATTTGACTTCAACCTGGTTTCTTTTGGCTACCAATATGTGTATTATCTTTTCCTACATCCTAACTTTCAGCCAGAATGTGTTTTTAAAGAAAAACAAATGTCTTGTAGGAAACATGTATTTAAGTCTTGTTTTCTTTTTTCTTTCTACTTCTATCAGTTGCTCTGTCTTTGAATTGAAACCCTCAATATAAGATTTGTAGGAAGTTATTGGTAGGAATAGACTTAATATTTCTGTTTTAGCATCAGCCTGTTTTCTTAGCTTTTTTTCCTTTTGTCCCCTGATTATTTGATTGTTTTTTCCTTATTCGTTTATCTACTAGACTCTCAGTGGTCACTGTAGTGCTTATAGAAGGCATTGAATTTGATGATTCCATCCGTACACAAACACTATATACCACTCTTACTTATGCTATGTTTACATCTTTTTTATATTGTGTATTAAAGTTCAGATTATTGTTTCTATAGTTATTTTTAATATCTTCATCTTTTAACTTTTATACTACAGTTAAAAGTTATTTGTTTCCTAATGACTGCTATTCTGCCGGGAATGAGATGGAATGTCAACATAGTAAAAGTGATTTATTCACTGCCATTACAGTATATTAAAGTTGGAATTTGACTATATTCTAACCTTTAAAATGAGTTATAAACTTCCATATCTTTCAATGTTGTTAGCATTGTTTCATTCCAGCTTGAGTTCCCTGTAGCTATTTATTGTGTGGAGGTCTAATGGAGGCAGATGCTTTCAGCATGTCGGCTTGTAGTAAAATGTGTATTCTGCTTCACTTCAGAAGAGCAGCTGGGCAGGTACCATAGTACTAATTAACTTTCATCTTTAGGGACCTCGAGCACATCACTCCACTGTCTTCAGACTCAGATGATTTCTGATGAAGAATCTATTTTTTTCTTTAATCTTGAATTCTGATTGCTTCTGTGACAAAATTGAACTTAGACCTTTGCATTTGTGTTTTAATTTCATCTTTCATTGTTTCTAGAAAGATTTGATACAATGATAGACAAACTTTCAATGGAAATTTTTTATTCCTATTTTCCCTAGTTTCTATACATATTTTTCTGATTTCTGATTTAAAATTTTTAGATATGCAATTTTATTTAGATTAGTGATTGATCATTAACTCTGAAGAATGAACAGGTAGATACCTGCTTTAAGTAAATAACCTATGTTCTAGATCAACACAGAAAATGAAACCATTGCTATTTATTATGCTTAATATTTAGTAGCTCAAAAATGGTTTCACACAAAAAATCTTAATTTTATATTTGTATTTAATATTTTTCCCATATATTACTACATATGCATTTGAATTTAAGATGTGATGTCTTATTTGGAGAATGTATCTTAGGAACACTTTTAATAAATAAATATTTTTGGTATAATAGAAGTATCTTAGACTAGGATTTATGAGACATGAATTTTACTTTTTGTTCTTATGTTTAACCTATGGTGATTTAATATTCTCAAGATTTATCTTTTTTGGAGCAAAGAAAACTATATAATTACTCTGCTACAAAAATAATCTATATATTTTTTGTGAATTATCTTTATTTAGTGAACAAAAATTACTGGGAGAAAGAGACAAATAAGTTTAAACTTACTTTATAATTGATAAAAAAAAGTAACATTATTAAGAGAAATGTATCAAGAAAAAAGGCACCAAGTTCATTTGGACACTAGTTAGTAATCTAAATATTGGTTTATTTTAGCACATTTTAATAAATATACCATCATAGCTAAAATTCCCATGGCTCGTATATTGAAATAACTGTCATTAAATTTCTTAGAGTTTTGAACCTGCTGATGTTTCTAGTGGAAATCTCTCCCCTGGAACTGTAATTATACTGAGAGTGTGCACTGGAGAACAGTAATGTGCACAGTCATGCTCTCAAAACACTTTCTTCTAGGGTATTCACTTTCTTATTTCACACTTGGAAATTACAATGACTTCCAAGTGAAGGTTGAATAGACAAGATTAGGGCAATAAAGCATATGTGATTGCAGGTTGTCAGGTATTCATGCTAAGGAGTGTTATTCACTATCTCCAACACTCTCAATGTCAATATTAAAAAAAAGGGAGTCGTGAATGTGGGTCAATTTTACTGTTTATTTATACCATGTAAATAAATCACAAATGAACTTTCTCTTCTAGACATTTATTAGTCTCCATGAATAAAATAAATGAGCATAAAACCTAGCAATTGTCAGCTGTGGTGGAGGTGGTGCACACCATTCATCCCAGTCAGAAGCAAGTGGATCTCTGTAAGTTCAAGGTAGGTATGGCCTACAGAGAAAGTTCTAAGAGAGCCAGGACTACATAGAAAAACCCTGTCTTGAAAACTCCTCTAAACAAACAAACAGACAGACAAAAATTAGAAATTTTCAACATTTTAAATTTATTCTTCCCACACATACAAGTTACCACCAAACCATGCAAACAGAATTGTTCAGAATAATGAGAGAAAATCAGTGGCTGAAAAATTCTTGTTTTACTTTAGGGTATAAAGATTTGTGAATTGTAATTTTGACTCCTAGATGTTTGGCTCTTGGAAAATAACCTAAAGTCACACTTTGGTGACAGCTATCATTAGTAGACAAACAAATCATAAAGGTAGTCATATCTTGAAGAAAGTCCCATCTTGAACATAGTCATATCCCCTCATGAAAGTTTCTATGATAGTGTTTTTGCTTTACTCTTCATGAATGCTATTTACAATAAATATTTCTCAAAATTATATTTTTCCACATTAAGCCCAGTAAAATATTTTAGGGTATATAGATTTGTACATGGCAATTTTGACTCCTAAATGTTTGGCTCTTGGAAAATAACCTAAAGTCACACTTGGGTGACAGCTATCATTAGTAGACAAACAAACAAACAAACAAGCAAACCATAAAGAATCTTCTGGTATGCTGACTAATCTTATGTCAACTTGATAGTTTCAGATAACTATCTGAAAGGATCTGAAAGGAGGAAACCTAACTCAAGAAAATGACTCTGTAAGATTCAACTTTAAGCATTTTAATTAGTGATTGATGGGAGAGGGAAGAGCCTATTGTGAATAGTGGCATGCCTGAGCTGTAAGTCCTGGGTTCTATAAGAAAAAGCATACTTAGAAATCCACGGAAAGCAAGTCAATGAGCAGCAACCCTCCATTTCCTCTGCATCTGTTCCTGTGTCCAAGTTCCTGCCATGCTTGAGTTCCTGTCCTGACTTCCTCTGGGGATAAACAGTGATGCTGAAGTCTAAGTTGAATAAACCCTTTCCTCCTCAACCTGCATTTTGGTCATGGTATTTTGTTTCAGCAATAGAAACCCTAACTAAGACCACTATGTAGATTATTATATAGGATTGCATGGAATAGCCTTAATACTGAGAAAGATACTATTTTTCATATGATAAAATTTTGCTATGAGCATTTACAAAGCAGAGGACTAGTTAGTTCATGATTACACAATTTATAAAGTCTCATTCTTTGAAGGATTATCTTTGACTATCTGTAGCCAGTTTCCCAATGATTTGTGTGTGTGTGTGTGTGTGTGTATGTGTGTGTGTTGTGTGTGTGTGTTTATGTGTAAAACATATACTTAAATGTGTCTTAGATGCCAATTGTCTCTTCATCTTTCTAAATATTTGTTTTTCAGAGTATAACTTGATAATCTCCATATAAATGAACTGCAACTACAAGGGGCATCTTTCTAGAATTCTGTGTAGACACGGGCAAATACACAGCTATATGTGCATTCTAATTTAAAATACCCATGAAAATGAATTTCTGTGTAAAAGGACACAAACAAAAATTCTTGCTAAAAATAAAAAATGTCCACCAAAGTCCTGTCATTACTTTGAATAAATTTATGCTTGCAAATACATAATAAATTTCTAATACATAATTATAAGCAATTTACAAGTTGTTTTAAGTTCACAGGAAGTTGGAATAACTGTGTAGAGATATCTTCTTTAATAGTTTTACATTCTATTTGTGTTCTTTTACATATTTTTGTGTTACATGATTATATCAGTATTTGGCTGAACTATATAAGATTATGAATAGTCAAATTGTAATCTATGTATTGCAATGTCTTGTGGGTCAACATATTGTCCATATTTCTATTAAACTTTACTTAAGTTATTTTAACATTCTAGATGTTTAAACCACTTTAAAAACTGGCAAGTTGGAGCTGTGTGCGAAGAACAATTAAAATGAGAATTGTTTTAATAATAATATGAATAAGGAAATGAATGAAGATATATGACAGTACATGTGTGAAGTTCTAAATCTTGTTTCTTCAAGATGACACTCCTACATGACACATTATTTTTGAAATTTCCAGATATTTCTTTCTCAGAGGATCTTTGTGTATAGTGACAGGCCATATTTCTTTAACTTTCTTTAAGGATCTACAGGAGCAACTGAGAGTTCTACATCTTCATCTGAAGGCTGCTGTTAGAATACTGGCTCCAAACTTTATATGATCCAGCACAAGGGAAGGCCTGGGCCAAGTAGTGGGAGTGGGTGGGTAGGGGAGCAAGGGCGGGGGGGGGTGGGTATAGGGAACTTTTGGGATAGCACTTGAAATATAAATAAAGAAAATAATAATAATAATAAAAAGAAATAAAAAAAAAGAATACTGGCTCCTAGGTACCTAGGACAAGCATATTAAAGCCCTCACCCACAAGATAACACCTAACCCAACAAGGCCACCTCTCCCAACAGTGCCACTCCCTGGGCCAAGCATATATAAAACATTACAGGATCCATCAACAAAACAAAATATCAACACACACCTATTTTATTGATATTACTACAAATTATATTTCCTTAATTCCTTAGCAATATGTTTGAAATTATAAAGAATCAAAAGCATTCAGCTTAGCAGTAGGGGCACTGGCCTCACTGGTCTGAGACCTCTCGTCTTACTGCTCACAAGAAGAGCCATTTTATACTTGAAGTATTGATTTTCATTAGATCTATCGCCAGAACAGAATGAGACATTTCTTAAAAATTGAAATTAAAAAAGAAATCATCAATTTGGCTTCATCTCTAAATATAGATATTATTAAGATTAAATCACCTAAATTCATCCAGAAAAAATAATGACCAAGCATGGAGGGCAGCATTGAAAAGAGTAGAGGTTTGGAGGGCTATTTGTATGTGAGAAGAACACAGGGAGGATTCTCTTTAAATTCACCTGGTGTGCCCAATTTTCTCTAACTCTTCTAACCCCAGAAATTATGCATAAGTATGCAGAAGATAAGGAAAATTCACAGATTTAGTTCTTACTAACCCGAAGATTAACCAAAGGCTATGGAGGATGGGAACTCTGGCTTCCATGTGCTCTAATGGTGCAGTTTAGAGGACTTGTCCGTGGAACATTGATCTCAGTATCTCTAGAGATGATGACAAGCACAGACCTCTATTTCCACTTATATCCACGGATGGTTGCCTGGCATGGCAGAACCATCCGGTTGCTTGTCTTTTGCGATTTCACAACACTGATCCATTCTCACCCACAGTTTATTTTGCTTACCTGTTCATCTTGCACCTACCCAAGCAAGACCTGGCCTCTCACAGTAACCTTACTAGCATAACTGAACTGTCATATAGGCAGTTAACTATTACTTTAGTTATAATTGAAGCTGTTTCTTTGCTTTTTACTTATTTTGAGAGTTTTCTGGAAAAACTTGAGGAGCAAGATATTGGGTAGAAGGTAAAGAAGGCGTGGTAATTTGTGAGAACAAACTAATTTTAAAGTATATTTAGTCTCTGGTGAAAATGTTCTGTAGGCCCTCTTTCCCAGCAAATTACTTGAGAACTCATGTATTAAGATAGATTATATGCAAGGGCTATTATTTTTCTTTTCTTTTCATTGTTTTTGAGGACATCATTAACAAAGAAAGTAGCATACTAGAAATAGTATTTTATTTCATAAAGAGATTCAACATAATGACTGTATTGCTAGGGACAGTCTGGCTGGTTTTAGAGCTGATTGCAGAGGTTAAGTTGAGAAACTATGGTTGAAGGTGTCAGCTGTGCTGGGATTCACAGCATGGCTGTGAGCAGTCTTGCTACATGCCAGTTCACATTAAAGCCGTGGCTCCTTCTAGTGCTCATTTTGAAGGCCTTCTGTAACATGTGGTGGTACTGCTAAACCTTATCCAGTTGTAATTGATTTTTTTCAATTTTTATTAGATATTTTCTTCATTTACATTTCAAATGCTACCCCGAAAGTCCCCTATACCCTCCCCCCACCTTGCTCCCCTACCTACCCACTCCTGCTTCTTGGCCCTGGAGTTCCCCTGTACTGGGGCATATAAAGTTGTAGTTGAATTTTAACATTTAGCTGTTCTGGCCTATTCTTGGCCATGCACTTCTGGACTCCATCCAGGTGATAAGGTCATTCTCATTTGGCAGATTAATTCAGACATTTCATACTCAACTTTCATAATTAATATGGATTTATCTTGGTCAATGTTGCTACCTTTAAATCAGCACATCTAGAGGATCCCTATACTGTTTCTTCCTTTGTTGTTTAGTCACTTAGTCAAAGCTGTGTTAATTATGACTTGCATTCTTAGTTTGGTCCTCAAATAGGTCTTCCTTCCTTCCTTCCTTCCTTCCTTCCTTCCTCCCTCCCTCCCTCCCTCCCTCCCTCCCTCCCTCTCTCTCTCTCTTAAACAGGTTTCTCTGTGTAGCCCTATGTAGTCCTGGCTGTCCTAGAATTAACTCTTAGATCGATTGGCCTCAAACTCAAAAGTCCACCTACCTCTGCCTCCCAAGTGCTGGGATTAAAGGCATGCACTATACAACTTAAGCAACTATTTCATTTTATGGATTCTGACCTCCTAGAAGGAACAGATAAGTTTTCTTCAACTAACACAATGCTAGCAATCCCAGCATCATTCCTGGTGTGCTACATTATCAAATATAATAATGTACTGCCAAGGAAGTGTTCATGAACCCCAAAAGACCAATCAGGACCCAATCATATGTAATCACACCAGAGTCTTTACAAGCTGGAGTTTAGGCTTGACTCACCGCCACCTTACAGGACAGCTCTGGAAGAGAAAAGTCCCAATATTCATCAGGACAAGCTATTTTTCCACACTAAATATTCTTTAAGTTAATGGCAATATTGACTGGATGGTACAGTTGTTCTGGGATTTCATTGTCTAACAGAATAGCATTCTGGTATAGAACAGGGGACTATGTCTCTTGGCTATGTTAGACTGAGAATCCAAGAAAAATTATATTTGAAGAAACTGTATAGTTGATGAACCCACTGATACCAAAGTGTTTATGTAAGTGAGGCTTCATTTTTCACCCATGTCTGTGGAAGCCTGGGCACACTCACATTGTTAGAAGACATTTACTGATAAGACAAGTATGATGGTATAGGGGGTGCACATGCCTGGACTTCCAGCATTCAAAATATTAAGGCAAGAGAAATACAAGTTTGAGACTAGTCTAGGCTACAAGAAAGAGACCCTTTCTGATCAAAAGTTTGATCAGAGGTAACCTTTGGCTTCATTGGATATTGAGGTAGACATATTGTGTCTGGAAACTCCTTACACATCAAAACGAGTCAGGAGGGGACTTCTTGTTTGTCTCTAAGCTTTCATCAATTACAGGATCTTAAAAAGAATAGGCCCATGAACTATGAAGCTCTGCTAGTTGTGTGGCTTCGCAAATTATGTCAGCTCTGAGTTTTAGTTTATTTATAAAATAAAGAGAATGTCAAATTTGCACATTATTGTGAAGCATTTATTTGTCTAAATATCTGACAATGTATGTGTGGAGTATGTCTTTGATATATAACAATCATTCAACTAATAATTCTACTATTGCAGCTATATTCCTTTTAGCTTTACCATCTTTGAATATCTTTTGTCACTGAGCTTAGTCAATTCTAGATTTATAGCCTAAATAATAGATTCAAACCTCAATTTTGTTTATCTTTTTAATAGGTACCTAAGTAAACTGTGTTTTGAGGAAATATATCTTATCACTACTTTAAAAACTATGTTTTTGATGTGGTACTTTCAATTTAATATGCATTATAAATTTTTAAGTAGGGGTATTTTAGTTGCTTGCTGACTACAAACATTTCAAATATATCTTAACGAAACATAAAATATAGAATTCGTATATATTGATGAGATAATTTTCAAAGCAGGTTAAAATTGATATCTACAACATCTATCTTTTCCTCTTTTTGAAAATTTTAAAAAACTTTATCTGCATTTGAATTTATTCCCATGCCATGGGTTTTTGTTTCTTCAGTTTCTTCTGGGATTTCTTTTTCTTCTGTGCAGTCTCCTCTTCTGGCTGTGGAACAATCTGTTCCTTAACAGTGAGGATCACTCAGTGTGGCAGGGGAGCTCATGGATGGGTTAGTCTGGCCATGAGCTCTGGAGGTTCGACAGCACATCTTAGCTGCCTTGTTCACCTGGGTGTGCTCAATGACGAGAAAAATCTACATCCAAACCCTTAAGTTAAACATTACTCTCTGCATTTTGAAGCATGTGCAGCAAAAATTCAGCATTCTTTTTTGGCACTGTTCCTGTATCCAGCCCCACTGTTTGGCCTGGACACACCAACTCACTCCATCATTATATCTCCAGAATGGCTCACATTGCTTCTTTAAAGTGACTTCCTTCAGATACTGGCTTTGGGATATGCAGACCCTTGATGGCCTGGGCAGTTTCCCAGGTGATCTTAAAGTAAACACGAAGGTTTGAACTTCTTGATTTGCATTATTTTGGGGGGTTTTCTGTGTCAAGAGAGTAGCGAACAATCTTCACAGATCAACTCCCACACATGATCATGCCACCCTTTTATTCTCCCACTCCTCTCACCTCCCCAGATCCCTCCCTCCCTCTACTTCTCATAATTATTTTGTTTCTCCTTCTAAGTAGTATTGAAGCGTCTATACTTTCAAATTCCTTCTTGAGCTTCATATGGTTTGTGAGGTGTATTGTGGGTATTCTGAGCTTTTGGGCTAATATCCACTTATCAGTGATAACATATCATATGTGTTATTTTGTGACTGGGTTACCTCACTTCAGAAGATATTTTCTGGTTTTATCCATTTTCCTGTGAATTTCATGAAGTCATTGTTTTTAAAAGCTGAGTAGTGCTGTGTTGCGTAAATGTACCACATTTTCTGTATCCATTCCCTAGTTGAGGAACATCTGGGACATCTCGGTTGTTTCTACCTTCTGGCATGTATGCACACACACATACATGCACACACACATGCTCACTATAAATATAGTAGAGCAAGTGTTCTTGTTATATGTTGGAGCATTTTGGGGTATATGCCCAGGAGTGGTATATCTGGGTCTTCAGGTAGAACTATTTTCAATTTTCTGAGGAACAACCAGACTGCCAGACTGCTTTTCAAAGTACTTGTACCAGCTTGCAATTCCACCAGCAATGGAGGAGTGTTCCTCTTTCTCAACAAACTTGCCAGCATCTGCTGTCACCTGAGTTTTTGATCTTAGCCATTTTGACTGTTTTTGAAGTGGAATGTCAGGGTGGTTTTGATGTGCAGTTCACTGATGACTAAGGATGTTGAACATTTAGGTACTTCTCAGCCATTTAGTTTTCCTCAGTTGAGAATTCTTTGTTTAGCTCTGTACCCCATTTTTATTGGGGTTATTTGGTTCTCTGGAGTCTAACTTCATGAGTACTTTGTATATATTGGAAATTAGCCCTCTATCAGATTTAGGATTGGTAAAAACTTTTTGCAATTTGTAGGTTGCTATTTTGTTCTATCGACAATGTTCTTTATCTTACAGAAGCTTTTCAATTTTATGAGGTCCCATTTGTCTATAATTGATCTTAGAGCCTGAGCCATTGGTGTTCTGTTCAATGTGCCAATTTTCCCCTCTGCCAACGTGTTCGTGGCTCTTTCCCAATTTCTCTTCTATTAGATTTAGTGTATCTGGTTTTATGTGGAGATCCTTGATCCACTTGGACTTGAGCTTTGTACAAGAAGATAATAATGGATCAATTTGCATTCTTCTATATGCCTACCTTCAGTTGAAACAGCATCATTGGTTCAATATGCTGCCTTTTACCCACTGGATGGTTTTGACTTCTTTGTCAAAGATCAGGTGACTATAGGTGTGTGGGTTTATTTCTGGTTCTTCTATTTTTTTTTCCATCAATCTACCTGCCTGACCCTGTATCAATACCATGCAGTTTTATCACTATTGCTCTGTAGTACACCTTGAGGTCAGGGATGGTGATTCATGCAGAAGTTCTCTTATTGTTGAGAATAGTTTTCACTATATGTTTTTTTTTAATTATTCCAGATGAATTTGAGAGTTGTTCTTTCTATCTCTGTGAAGAATTGAATTGGAATTTTGATGGAGATTGTATTCAACCTGTAGATTGCTTATGGTTTACTATGTTAATCCTACTGATCCATGAGCATGGGAGATCTTTCCAACTCCTGAAATCTTCCTCATTTTCTTCAGTGACTTGAAATTCTGGTTGTACAGATTTTTCACTTGCTTGCTTAGAGTCATACCAAGATATTTATATTATTTGTAGCTATTGTGAAGGGTGTCATTTCCCTAAGTTCTTTCTCAGTCTCTTTATCCTTTGAGTAGGAAGGCTACTGATTTGTTTGAGGTTATTTTGTATCCAGTCACTTTGCTGTAGTTGTTTATCAGCTGTAGGAGTTCTCTGGTGAAACTTTTTGGGTCATTTAAGTATACAATCGTATCATCTCCAAATAGTGATATTTTGACTTCTTCCTTTCCAATTTCTATTTTTTGACCTCCTTTTGTTGTCTAATTACTCTGGCTAGGACTTTAAATACTATACTGAATAATTAGGGAGAGAGTGGGCAGCCTTGTGCAGTCCATGATTTTAGTGGGATTGCTTCAAGTTTCTTTCCATTTAGTTTGATGTTGGCTATTGGTTTGCTGTATATTGCTTTTATTATGTTTAGATATGGACCAAGAATTCCTAATTTTCCAACACTTTTAATATGAAGGGATTGTACTCTGTAAAAGGCTTTTTGAGCATCTAATGAGATGATCATGTGGGTTTTTGCTTTGAGTTTGTGTATATGGTGGATTACATTGATGGATTTCCTTATATGGAACAATTCCTGCATCCCTGGGATGAAGTCTACTTGATCATGGTGAATGATCATTTTGACGTGTTCTTGGATTGGTTTGCAAGAAATTTTTTGAGAATTTTTGCATTGATATTTATAAGGAAAATTGGTCTGAAGTTCTTTTTCTTTGTTAAGTCTTTGTGTGATTTAGGTATCAGTGTAACTATGGCTTCATAGATCAAATTATGTTGTATTCCTTCTGTTTCTATTTTGTGGAATAGCTTGAAAAAATATTGGTATTAAGTCTCCTTTGAAAGTCTGATAGAATTCTGCACTAAAACCATCTGGCTGTGAGCTTTGTTGTTTTTGCTGTTGTTGTTGTTGTTGTTGTTGTTGTGAGACTTTTAATGACTACTTATATTACTTTAGGGATAATGGGAATATTTAGATGGTTTATCTGATCTGATTTCAACTTTGGTACCTAGTATCTGACTAGAAAATCATCCATTTTTATCTAGATTTTTCCAATTGTGTTGAGTATAGGCTTTTGTAGTAGGATCTGATGAATTTTTTAATTTCCTCAGTTTCTGTTGTTATACTACCCTTTTCATTTCTGATTTTGTTAATTTTGATACTGTCTCTGTGCCGTCTAGTTAGTTTGGCTAATAGTTTATCAACTTGTTGATTTTGTCAAAGAACCAGTTCCTAGTTTTATGGATTCTTTGTAGTGTTCTCTTTGTTTCTACTTGGGTGATTTCAACCCAGAGATTGGTTATTTCCTGTGTCTACTCCTCTTGCTTATATTTGCTTCTTTTTGTTCTAGAGTTTTCAAATGTGCTAGTGCATGACTTTTCCAGTTTCTTTAAGGAGGCACTCAGAGCTATGGGTTTTCGTCTTAGTTCTGCTTTCATTGTGTCCCATAAGTTTGGGTATGGTGTGCCTTCATTTTCGTTAAATTCTAAAAAGTCTTTAATTTCTTCCCTGACCAAGTAATCTTTGAGCAGAGTTGTTCAGCTTCCATGTGTATGTGGACTTTCTGTTGTTTTTGTCATTATTGAATATAAACCTTAGTCTGTGGTGGTCTGATAGAATACATGGGAGTAATGTAAGTGTTCCTGTATTTGTTGGGCCTTGTTTTGTGCCCACTTATATTGTCAATTTTGGAGAAGGTACCATGAGTTGGTACAAAAAAGGTATATTCTTTTGCTTTAAGGTGAAATGTTCTGTAGATATCTATTAAATCCATTTGGTTCACAGCTTCTATTAGTTTCACTGTATCTCTCTTTGGTTTCTGTTTCCATGATCTGTCCATTGGTGAGCGTGAGGTGTTGAAGTCTCCCAGTATTATTGTGCGAGATGCAATGTGCACTTTGAGCTTTAGTAATGTTTCTTTTACAACTGTGGGTACCCTTGCATTTGGAGCATAGATATTCAGAATTGAGAGTTCACCTTGCTGGATTTTTCCTTTGATGAGTATGTAGTGTCTTTCCCCATCTTTTTTTTTTTTTAACTCTTTTAAATTTATTTTTTGGTTGAAAGTCTATTTTTTTTTCTTGTAAATATTTTTTTATTATTATTATTTTCTTTATTTACATTTCAAATGCTATCCCTAAAGTTTCCCATACCCCTCCCCCCACCTCTGTTCCCCTACCCACCCACTCCCACTACTTGGCCCAGGCCTTGCCTTGTGCTAGGTCATATAGAGTTTG
>NC_034602.1:3935017-3936743 GCF_900095145.1 Mus pahari | reverse complement strand
TTGTATCCCCTTGATCTCCTTTTGTTGTCGGATTGCTCTGGCTAGGACTTCAAGTACTATATTGAATAGGTAGGGAGAAAGTGGGCAGCCTTGCCTAATCCCAGATTTTAGTGGGATTTGAAAGTCTATTTTATTGAATGCCTACTCCAACTTGTTTCTTAGGACTATTTCCTTGAAAAATCTTTCTAGCCTTTTACTCTGAGGTAGTGTCTGTCCTTCTCACTGAGTTGTTGTTTCTGAATGAACCAAAATGCTGGATCCTGTTTATATAACCAGTCTGTTAGCCTACAACTTTTAATTGGGGAATTGAGTCCATTGATGTTGAGAAATATTAAGGACCAATGATTGTTTCTTCCTGTCATTTTTGTTGTTAGAGGTGCAGTTATATTTGTGTTGTTTTCTTCTTTTGGGTTTATTGGGAGAACATTAATTTCTTGCTTTTTCTTGCATACAGTTTCCTTCCTTTTGCTGGAGTTTTCCTTCTATTATCCTCTGTAGGGCTGGGTTAGTGGAAAGGTATTATTTAAATTTGGTTTTGTCATGGAATATCTTGGTTTCTTCATTTATGGTAATTGAGAATTTTGCTGGGTATAGTAGCCTAGGCAGGCATTTTTCTTCTTTTAGGATCTGTATGACATGTGTCAAAGATCTTCTGGCTTTTAGTGTCTCTGTTGAGAAGTCTGGTGTCATTCTGATAGGTTTGCCTTTATATGTAACCTGATCTTTTAACCTTATTGCTTTTTATATTCTTTCTTTGTTTTATACATTTGGTGTTTTGATTTTTTGTTTTGTTTTGTTTTGTTTTTGAGACAGGGTTTCTCTGTGTAGTCCTGGCTGTCCTGGAACTCACTCTGTTGACCAGGCTGCACATTAGGGTTTTAGCCTGCATTTCTTTGAAAATCACCTGTGATGAATACTAGTTTTCAATAACTCTTGGACATTTGTGCATCTTCATTTGATAAATATACATTTTGATTTATTAGCCATTTTTCCCATTAGTTTGTAGATAGGTTTTTTTTGTTATTGAATCTTTGGAGTTCCTCGTATTTCCTAGTATTAATCCCTTGTCTGACATACATTTGTAGGTATTTTCTGCTGTTCTGTTGGCTCTTTGCTTTGCTTTGCATGGTTTGCAGATTCTTTGTGCTTTCCAGGAACCTCCTTTTGATTTCTGCCTCTGTATCTTTTGTTTTTAGAGACTTGTTAAAAAAAAATCTTTGTCAGTTTCAAAGTTCTGACATATTTTCTAGGTATTGTAGTTTTTTTATTGAACATAAAAGTGAGGTGTAGGGTGCAGTTCTGATATTGTCATATTCTCCAATTGGTTCTTGATCTGTCAGTAAAGAAAGATGTAGGCTAATTGGTGGGAGGAAGGTACAGATGGGGATTCTAGGTCCCAGGAGATCAATGCAGATGCAAGGAAGGAGAGGAGTTTTTTGCCATTATTTGAAGGGAGAAGCATCCAGCAGTCATATGAGGTCTTGGAAGGAATTGGGGCCTGTGGCCACTACTACAGCCAGGTGGTCATAGATGTTTGGCAAGGGTTAGGTGGGATTAGCTACTGAAGTTGAGGGAAGGTGGGAGGAACAGAGACAAAAATATTATTAAGGGTATGCTTTTCCAGGCAGGAGATAGTAATGCCCATCAATTGTGTCCTAAGGCAAGTTGAAAAGGAACAAACTCGTGTGTGTGTGTGTGTGTGTGTGTGTGTGTGTGTGTGTGTGTG
>NC_034602.1:3931409-3934943 GCF_900095145.1 Mus pahari | reverse complement strand
TGTGTGTGTGTGTGTGTGTGTGTGTGTGTGTTTGTATGTATGTATGTATATTTTGTCCGAAGATTAAAGGGAAACCGAGTAGAGGCTGGTAGCACAGTCACCTCCTGGAGCTAAAGGCAGGCAGAAAGTAAAACTACATACTACAGAGTGACAATGGATGTCTTTCTCAATTGCCTTTTCAAATGGTTTTTGAGACAAGGTCTTATACACAACCAGGAACTCACTGAGATTTAGGGTAGGGTAGTGTGCAAAAGAATACCAGGGATCTGTCTGCTCCTACCTAGCACTTGAATTACAGGTATGTTTTGTTGTGCCCAGCGTTTTAATGGAAGAACTGGAGGTCCAAACTCAGGTCCTCATGCTTTTGTAGCAAACACCTCACAAACAGAGCCCTTACTTCTTACATTCTACCTCCTCAGTTGATTTTTCTAACCTGTCTTCTTGTTGTGTGGTTTTTACTGTTTTCCAAAGGTTGAGTCCCTTTCACATTCCTTTTCATTTGCTTCAAGGATTTTTAAATTTATCTCTGATTTCTTCCTTGATAATCATTACAAAGTATGTCATTTAATTTCAATGTTTTTGTATAATTTTGTTAATCATTATATTCCAATTCTAGAATACACTTAATATATTTTCAACATTTAAGAATTATTGAGACTTGTATTATGGTCTAGCATATGATCTCTCTTGGTGCCACAGACAGACCTCACTTGGGTTCCCAATATACGTGGAACTAGGTTTCTGGTTACAGGCGAGTGAGGATTTGGCAAATGTGGGGTGACAAACAAATACGGACACAGGGAGTGTGGTATCTGAACGTAATGTCAAATCAAGCATCAGACTATTTATACAAAAGAAAATAGGGAAGTTACACAAAACAGGAATGCAAATATGGAAGGACTGGAAGGAACCAACTGGAATAGAATTCAATGTTAACAGCTGGGATCAAAAATAGCTCCACCTAAAGTCAGCTTAAACTTAGTAGCCGGGGGCAAGGGCTTCATGCCCTTGCCATAGTTCCTATTCTAGTCTATTGTATAGTCCACCTTCCCCCTAGGCCATTATAAATACTTGTATATGGGTATAACTCAGCTATCTATAGTTCTAAGTATCTACTCTGGTTCCTCTTTAGATCACAAACTTCCTTCTTCCTAGATAATGGTAAATTCCTGTGTTGGGCAGTGACTTAGCTACCTAAACCCAGGGTCAGCTCAAGGACTGACTGCCTAGGATCTAACCTGGCTATATATTAAGGGAAAGCACATGGATCTATTTTCCAACTAAAGCAAGGACATTGGAGCATTCATTATACAGGATGCCTCGATTCCAGGAGACTAAGTTTCCATGTACTTTTTGCCTGGGGACTGTGCCCAGGTTTTTTGGGTGGGGCCTGTTGCACTTGTCACTATTGGAGAGAATGTATCATCTTGGAAACTGTTCCATGAGCTGATGAGAAAACAACAAAACAAAACAGACAAACAAAATCAGCAACATTGTGATGCGTAGCAAAGTAGCAAAGATGAGTAGCAAAGAGGATGGGATCCTCTTTGAGTATTTTCTAGGCTCATTGGTTTGCAGTGCAACTGGATGGATTTTTCATTGTTGATCATGTCTGTTTCATTGACTATAAATAAATATGGATACTCTTTTTTACTTTTGACTCCATATGCTTAGCATATCTTACTGTATTCTTTACACAGTCCACGGGTGTTCTTAGAGGTGATGTCACTTTCTTGTAAGCAACACAGGTTTGAGTTATGTTTTTCAATCCACTTAGTAATTCTATTTAGATTCCTAGTTCTCTTAGTGCTTCTCTGTGAGTACAGGGACCTTTGTGTGCCAACACATTGACATGAAGGATTTTTGCTGATAGGTAATGTCTTTTTTAAATACATTTTTATTAGTTCTTTGAGTATTTAGTACAATATTTGTTGATCATATTTAGCTCCCCTCTCCAACTCTTCCCAAATCCACTCCTCTTTCTGTCTCATGCAGCTTTGTGTCATTCTTCTCTATTTAGGACAATTTGGGCTACCCAAATAATCTTGGTTATGTGGTCTTCTACTGTACTTGGGTCAAATTATCAGGGACCATATGCAGAAGAAACATATTGAAGGAGAGAGAGGCAAGAGGCAGTTTTACCAGGAGAGTTTTACAAAGATAGGTGGCAGAGAGAGAACAAGTTAGACATAGGTGAAGACAGAACAAGCCAGAGAAGTAGAAAGAACCAGAAGATTAGAGCAGATTGCCAAAGTTGGTATGAAGCCAAGCAAAGCAATTCAGAGTTCAAGAGAGAAGTCTGATTGAATCAGTCAGATTGATGAGTAGTTTGATTCAAAATAGTTGAGTTGAACCAGCCAGGCAGAGTTCAGAAAGAACTTCTAGAGAGAGGGAGCTTACTCACCAGTAAGCCACCAAAATATCAGTTCCATCTGGCGAATATAAGCTACATTTATATACCTTGGCCAGTTAAGGATCACTGTTGATCATCATCTACTACAAACAGAAGCTACTTTGATGAGGGTTAATTCCTTAATCCAGGAGTATAAAGGCCTATCATTAGAAGTTAGTTTAATATTATGTCCATTTAGTAGAATAATAGTAATATATTCTCTGGTAATGTCTATAATAGGTCTAGCCATAGTTTCATAGTTTTTTAAAAATCTATCACAGATTTATGATTTCAGATTATCATGAGACTATACAACATTTTGATTTTAACAAGTTATTTTAAATGATAGCAATTTAATGTAATCATAAAGACAACAGAAACACACAAAATTGTAAGAGAAAATTTACTAGGAAAATTTGACACTTGTATTCCATCCCTCTCTGCACTTTGAGTGTTTCTTCATTTTTTGTTATTCTTTTCTTCTTCCAATTTGTCTTTTCAAATGGTCCATCAACAGGCTCACAAATTATGTTTGATTTCTCCCATCAGCAATGCTATTTACTGATATTTCAATATCATCATTGCATCTATTTTTAACTCAAGAATTTACTTGATTTTTAAAAATGATATCTCTTTGTTAAATTTTTCCTACACTACTGAAACATTTCTCTTTCATTGAACTTCCTTAATATGGTCCTTTTCAATTTAATCAGACTTCTCATCTACATTACCTGGCCCATTATTGGTACCTTAATAGGTAGAGTTACAAGGTCCTGAAAGCTATTGTCAAATGAAATCAGTCATCAGAAGATTCAATAATTCCAAACTATTGTACTGTAGGTTTTGTACTTCTGGAATTTATAATCAGGCTGATAATTTTCTCAGAGCCCATAGCCACTTCTGCTATTTCAGCAAGGTACAGATTTTCCAGGAGTTATTTGTGTGTTATTGGTACTATTTCACTGGTTGAAGGCCATCCAAGCCTAGATTTGTCATAAATATGATATTGAAAAAAAAAGTAGCTGTCCCTACAAATCTCCTTTGGGGCCAGAACAGACTGAGATGATTGTCTGTAGAGTATAGGAAGACTGTGAGAGATACATCGGGCTCAAGATAGTCACCAGAACAGACTGAGATGATTG
>NC_034602.1:3929632-3930684 GCF_900095145.1 Mus pahari | reverse complement strand
CATCTGGCTCAAGATAGTCACCAGAACAGACTGAGATGATTGTCTGTAGAGTATAGGAAGACTGTGAGAGATACATCTGGGCTCAAGATAGTCACTAGGGATAGACCAATCCCAGTATTCTGTGCTATACCCAAGACTATTGAGATGCAGAGCCCTACCCTGGAACCTACAGACAGTAAAAAGCAGCACAACCCTTGGCTAGAAACAAAGTTCTCGCTTATAGAAGCTATGGATTGTTGATGTGGTCTCACGGCCCAAGGCTGCTTATCTAGTTACAGATGATTTAATTTGGAATGTAAGTATGATGGACTGGGACCATTTCAGAGGCTTCATACCTATATAAGTATAGAATTTGCATACTTAAGGTCTTCCCAGTATTAGGTTTTATTACTCTGGATTAAAGTCTCAGAGTTATAGTTGTGTTGAACTCCAATGAATGGGATCTTGTGTCATGCTATGCTGCTTAAAGTTGGAGCAGTGTTGGAAAAGATAAACCCTTGGCTTTATAGGTTGAGAGTAATATAAGAGTATCTTTTTTTGGTTATTTTTTTTACATTTTTTATTAGAAATTTAATTTACTTACATTTCAAATATTATCCCGAGAGTTCCCTATTCGCTCCCCTCGCCCCTGCTCCCCTACCGACCCACTCCCACTTCATGGCCCTGGCATTCCCCTGTACTGGGGACATATAGTTTGCAAGACCAAGGGGCCTCTCCTCCCAATGAAGGCCAAATAGGCCCTCTAAGGCTACATATGCAGCTAGAGACAAGAGATCTGGGGGTACTGGTTAGTTCATATTGTTGTTCCACCTATAGGGTTGCAGACACCTTCAGCTCCTTGAGTACTTTCTCTAGCTCCTCCATTGGGGACCCTGTGTTCCATCCAAGAGCTGACTGTGTGCACCCACTTCTGTGTTTGCCAGGCACTGGCATAGCCTCACAAGAGAGCACAATATCACGATCCTTTCAGCAACATCTTGCTGGCATGTGCAATAATGTCTGAGTTTGGTAGCTGATGATGGGATGGACCCCGGGTGGGGTAGTCTCTGGAT
>NC_034602.1:3889126-3929621 GCF_900095145.1 Mus pahari | reverse complement strand
TATAGCCTTTTGTAGTGGGACCTGATGATGTTTTGGATTTCTTCAGGATCTGTTCTTATGTCTCCTTTTTCATTTCTGATTTTGTTAATTACAATACTGTCCATGTGCCCTCTAGTTAGTCTGGCTAAGGGTTTATCTATCTTGTTGGTTTTTTTCAAAGAAAAAACCTGGTTTGGTTGATTCTTTGAATAGTTCTTTCTGTTTCTACTTGGTTGATTTCAGCCCTTAGTTTGATTATTTCCTGCCATCTACTTCTCTTGGGTGAATTTGCTTCCTTTAGTTCTAGAGTTTCTAGGTGTGCTGTCAGGCTGCTAGTATATGCGCTCTCTAGTTTCTTTTTGGAGGCACTCATGGCTCTGAGTTTTCCTCTTAGGACTGCCTTCATTGTGTCACATAAGTTTGGGTATGTTGTGGCTTCATTTCCATTGAACTCTAAAAAGTCTTTAATTTCTTTCTTTATTTCATCCATGATCCAGGAATCTTTGAGTAGTTTGTTGTTGAGTTTCCATGTGAGTGTTGTCTTTGTATTATTTATGCTGTTATTGAAGATCAGCCTTAGTCTATGGTGATCTGATAGGATACATGGTATAATTTCAATATTTTTGTATCTATGGAGGCCTGTTTTGTGACCAATTATATGGTCAATTTTGGAGGAGGTTCCATGTGTTGCTGAGAAGAAGGTATATCCTTTTGTTTTAGGATAAAATGTTCTGTAGATATCTATTAAATCCATTTGTTTCATAACTTCTGTTAGTGTCCTTGTGTCTCTGTTTAGTTTCTGTTTCCAGGATCTGTCCATTGGTGAAAGTAGGGTGGTGAAGTCTCCCACTATTATTATGTGAGGTGCAATGTGTGCTTTGAGCTTTAATAATGTTTCTTTAATGAATGTGCCTGCTCTTGTATTTGGAGTATATAGATTTAGAATTAAGAGTTCCTCTTGGTAAATTTTACCTTTGATGAATATGAAGTGCCCCTCCTTGTCTATTTTGATAACTTTGGGTTGGAAGTCAATTGTATTCGATTTTAGAATGGCCATTCCAGCTTGTTTCTTTGGACCATTTGCTTAGAAAATTGTTTTCCAGCCTTTCAATCTAAGGTAGTGTCTGTCTTTTTCCCTGAGGTGGGTTTCCTGCAAGCAGCAAAATGTTGGTTCCTGTTTGTGTAGCCAGTCTATTAGTCTATGTCTTTTTATTGGGGAATTGAGTCCATAGATGTTAAGAGAAAATAAAGAAAAGTAATTGCTTCCTGTTATTTTTGTTGTTAAAGTTGGGATTCTGTTCTTGTGGCTGTCTTCTTCTAGGTTTGTTGAAGGATTATTTTCTTGCTTTTTCTAGGTTGTAGTTTCTGTCCTTGTGTTNGTGTTTTCCCTTTATTATCCTTTGAAGGGCCGGATTCGTGGATCGATATTGTGTGAATTTGGTTTTATCATGGAATACTTTGGTTTCTCCATCTATGGTAATTGAGAGTTTTGCTGGGTATAGTAGCCTGGGCTGGCATTTGTGTTCTCTTGGGGTCTGTATAACATCTGACCAGGATCTTCTGGCTTTCATAGTCTCTGGTGAAAAATATTGTGTAATTCTAATAGGCCTGCCTTGATACATTACTTGACCCTTTTCCTTTACTGCTTTTAATATTCTGTCTTTATTTAGTCCATTTGTTGTTCTATTTATTATGTGTTGGGATGAATTTTTTTTTCTGGTCCAGTCTATTTGGAGTTCTGTAGGCTTCTTGTATGTTCATGAGCATCTCTTTCTTTAGGTTCTGGAAGTTTTCTTCTATAATTTTGTTGAAGATATTTGCTGTCCCTTTAAGTTGAAAATATTCATTCTCATCTACTCCTATTTTCCATAGGTTTGGTCTTCTCATTGTGTCCTGGATTTCCTGGATGTTTTGAGTTAGGATCTTTTTGCATTTTTGCATTTTTTGTTTGTTTGTTGTGTCCATGTTTTCTATGGAATCCCCTGTATCTGAGATTCTCTCTTCCATCTCTTGTATTCTGTTGTTGATGCTTGCATCTATGATTCCTGATTTCTTTCCTAGGGTTTCTATCTCCAGAGTTGATTCACTTTGGGTTTTTTTTTTTTAATTGTTTCCATATGCCTTTTTAAGTCTTGGATGGTTTTGTTCAATTCCATCACCTGTTTGGCTGTGTTTTCCTGTAATTCTTTAAAGGATTTTNGTGTTTCCTCTTTAAGGAATTCTACTTGTTTAGCAGTGTTTTCCTGTTGTTCTTTAAGATTTTCTACCTGTTCAGCAGTGTTCTCCTATGATTCTTTAAGGGCTTCTACTTTTTTAGCAATGTACTGTATTTCTTAAAGTGAGTTATTAATGCTCTTATTAAGATCTTCTGCTATCATCATGAGATATGTCTTTAAATCTGAATCTTGCATTTCGGGTATGTTGTGGTATCAAGGACTGGCTGAAGTTGGAGTGCTGGGTTCTGATGATGGTGAGTCGTCTTGGTTTCTGTTAGTAAGATTCTTACATCTGCCTTTCACCATTTGGTAATCTCTGGAGTTAATCGTTATCATTGTCTGTAGTTGGAGATTGTTCCTCCTGTGATTTGGTTACTCTCTGTCCGCAGTCCTGGGAGTCCAGCTCTCTCCTGAGTCTCCTTGGTCAGAGTACTCTCTGCAGGCAAGCTCTCCTCTTTCAGGGAAGGTATGCAGAGTTCTGGTGTTCAGACCTGCCTCCTGGCTGAAGATGTAGTCCTGAAATAGTGCCTGTCCCAGAAGATGTGTTGCTTCTGCAGTTTGCACCCTCACCTGCAAAGACTAGTCTCCAAGGGACCCTAGACCCTGCTCTGGTGGACAAAGCCTTCCCTGGTGGCCACCTCTCCTCTGGCAGGGAAGGTGCCCAGGTATCCGGAGCCTGAAACTGGGTCTGTCCCAGAAGCTGTGTCACTTCTGCAGTCTGCACTCTCAACTGTGCAGACAGGAGCCTGGGTGACCCAGAGCAAAGATGGCTCCCACACTAGCTCAGGCAGTGAGAGCCCTCCCAGGTGGCCACTTCTCATCTGGCAGGGAAAGTGCCTGGAAAACAGGGTCTGTCCCAGAAGCTGTGTCACTTCTGCAGTCCATACTCTCACCAGTGCAGACTGGAGCCTGTGCGACTTGGAGTAAAGATGGCTCCCACACCAGCTTAGGCAGTGAGAACCCGCCCTGGCAGATACCTTTCCTCTGGTGGGGAAGAAGCCCAGATGGCTGGAGTCTGTAACTGGGTCTGTCCCAGAAGCTGTGGCGCTTCTGCAGTCTGCACTCTCCACTGTGCAGACAGGAGCCTGTGTGACCCGGAGCAAAAGATATCTTATTTTAACTGATTTAATTGTTGTTGCCGAATCTTACTATCTCAGTCTACTAATCTAGCTCTAGTCCTGGAAGCTTCTAGCCTACATATAATCGTATGTAGGGCTAGAATGTTTTCAGCTTCTGAGACTTGCTGCTGAATAAGCTCATTGTTTTCTTTCTTTCTGAGCTGTGGCTAACTGGTTCTATTCAGCTGTTCTGGCTCAAACTTCTCTCTAAGCTGACTGATTAATCCAACTTCTCTTTTGGACTCTGACTTTTGTTCTGCTTGACTTCAAACTTACTCTGGCAGTCTGCACTTATATTTTGGTTCATTCTCATTCTCTGGGTTATTTTGTCTTCACCTGCGCCTAGCTTGTTCTTTTTCTGTCATGTGCCTCTGTTAAACTCTCCCAGTAAAATGCCCTCCTTCCTTTTATTTCTCTCATTCTACAGTGTTCTCTTAAGTAGCTTCTTTTTCCTCTTTCCCCTGAGGTTGGGCATATCCTATTCTGTCAAATCTTTCTCTGATTTATCACTTTGTCTGCTACTCAATTAGGTATCACTTTCAAACATGGGTGCTTCTTTCTACAAACTAACTTTACCTTCATTGTTTGTGATTAAAGGTGTGTACTACGGGCATGTCTATGTTCCACCCAGAGGTATTAAAAGGTGTGTGCCAAAGCTGAGCCAGACTCAAACTAGAAACAGCTTCTTTCAGTATATAAAGCAATCTCAGGTGTCACAGTGTGATCACATATTTTACAATACAGTGACATAGTTTTTACTTGAGTTTTAAAGTCATGAGTACCTACATTGTCTGAGCAATTCCCATGTCTATAGATGCTAGTGATATTAGTTGAAACGGGAATATGTTCTGATGGCAAAGGTGTCTTCCTAATTCTGAGCCATTTCTGTTCCTCCATCTGCAAACACTGTACTTGTCATACTTGTATTAGATGAGACAAACAGGACAGACACTAAAATAGATTTACAGTCTAAAGCCAATTCTGAGCTAGGTTATACCTAGCCTCACTGTCACATGAACCCTAATATCTTCAGCAAGATGCAGTGTGGATCTCAGACTCTCACGTCTGAAGAGGAAGCAGGTATAACTTAAAGCAGCCCTACCAGAACACAGATTCCTTCCTGAGGTTGGGTGGCTCCAAATGATACATCTGTAACCATGCCCCATGTAACCATCACCTGCCTACAGGTACTTTAGTTTCCATGAGGTACCAGTTTAAAAGCAGTAGGCCTGACAGGAGCTCCCTGTTCTGCTGACACCGAAGGAGGGCTGGGTGGTAGGAGGCAGTCAAGTACTTACTGTAAAGCTATTCCACGTGTTCAATGTGGAATGGAGGAGTTGTGAGCTTTGTCTGGACTTTCTTATAATTCTGAGTGTTACGCCTTGATTTATTTCTCTTTCTGTTCAAGTGTGTAAGACACTCCCAGCACTGGGATGCATGGAGTTAGGGAAGTAAAGAAATTTTTTTCCATGTATGCCTTTTAAAGGAATTTTCTCATTATACTATTAGAAATAGACACTGTGAACTCCCTGGGCTTCCTTGGCTCTTGTGAAACTAATCTTGTGCATGAATGTTTAGCTTTTTGTGCCCTTGGGAAACAATTGTGAGGTTCTTAGTCAACACCAACTTGCTTAGCCTCTATAAATATACCTTAGTGAGAAATTCTAGGTATTTTTTTAGCATTTATCACTCTTTTTATGAAGTTATTCATGCAAGGGATCTGAATTTAATTTAGGCATTGCTATTACAAGCTCCCAGAAGCCACAGATACCTTGTTACTAATAAATTCTTACTAACTACCTGATGCTCAACTCAGAGCAGCCTAGAAAAAAAAGAATTATGGATTTCTTTCTTCCCACACAAAAAGAGCTAAGCATTGTTCACTTACTAGCATATGTTACTACCAATTCAAAATGGGAAAAATAAAAACCTTTAAATTGAGGAGACACCACTCTTTCTAAATACTCAGGAATACTCTTCAAATAGTGTATTTCCTTTTTTAAAAAATATATGTATTAATATAAGATAGATATTTTAAATTTCTAGTTGTAGACACTCAAAAATCATGGTAGCTGGTAATGCTAGAAATATTAATCTTTGGTTTCTATGCACTGAGAAAATTAAAATCGGTAAAATGATCATAAAGCTGTACATTTCTCAGGAATGATCAAATTAAATTTCACATGGAGTTTGAGTCCAAGTAAAGAAATGTACTTATGATAGAAGCAGAATTATTGTTCAGAAAATTTAGAAAAAAATCTTGCTTTGAAAAGTTTTATGAAAAATACAGACTTCTCAAAATACAAAAATAAAAGCAATGGAATTTTGAGATTACACATCGTTTGTATATATTCTTCACTACTCTACCTCATAGAACCTAAACCTTTTTAACTGTGTTTTAGAAAATCCTATTTAAAATGTAAAGCATAAAAAAAGAATCAAGTTCATAAATGTAGCAGTGTTTTGCCCCCATAGTTTGAAATGCCAACCTGATATTGCTATGCCTGCAATTGAGCTGTTTGCTCCTAACACCGAGTTTTGTTCAGCAATACTGGTAGAACTAAGTTCATTGTTAAGCACCCATTGTTGAGAATAAACATCCCTTTGAATAAATGTTTTTGTTCTTCAATAATTGATATTCTCTTTATTCTAAACCCAATTAAGTAAACATACTGTTGTGGTTTATTTATTCCTGCCTCAAATTTATTTTTGGCCTTTCTATTCATAGGAATGATCAGAATCATTCAATTAAACAGTCAACAGATGTATAGCTACCTACACTGAAATAGCTTTGGAACACTGAATTGTAATGCCATTTGTGTGAATCTTAACATATAAAAGCCCTACATAAGCTATGTCAGACTTCTTTTATACCATCAAGCAGAATAACCTTTAAAAAGTTGAAAGTTATATACAGCTATTCAAGATTGACAGAGCAGAGCAGAGCAGGGAGGATAAAGTTGTTTGGTGATTACTTAAAATTATTTTTAACAATTTACTTTGAAATAGTTTAAAACTCAGGGAAAACATAAAACATGAATTTTGTGCCGTCTTTATTCAGCTTTACTGATATTAACTAACTAATTAATGAATTAATACATGAGATGGTGACCTAGACTGCTCAATAAGACTTGAGTGATCATTAATCTACATATTTATTTCAAAGTAAAATTTTAAGAAAAACTATTTCAAACGTTTTGCCATGAGGCCAACCTCAGATTTGCAGTCCCCTAGCTGGCACTTTCTGAATGCTGAAGTTACAGATGTATACCATCATGCCAAGCTCATTAATTTTGAAAAATTGGATTCCTTCTTCTTTGCTTTGTGTAGGGTCTTGCTCAAATTGTCCTAACACAGGTGCCATGATTTTCTTGATGCTGCTCTTAATGGCTAATCCTCATCATTGCTTTATGATTTGATGACACTTGTGGGAGTACTGGTCTACCCTTGTAGAATAATCTCCACATGAGCAGTATCATATGTACCCCATGTAGCTCCTTTTTTGACATGGATACTTCAAAAAGTGATGTGCCTTTCTCACTTAAATTATTGGAAAATATATGGTTCTAGTAAATCATTTATGGTAATTGTAAATTACTATTGCTTAATTTTTACTGTAAATTTACCGTTTGTGTATGAAATTATAATTAAATTTGGAGAGTTTTAGAGATTCTTCAAATATACTTTTTCATCTAAAACATTTGACATTTAATTTAAGATTCATTGATGAATCTGGATGGCAACAATTGTTATCATTTAGTTGTGACTTTACTGTACCATATATTTTTTTTCATCATCTTGTTACTTATAAAAGCATGGACTCATGGATGCTCACTCAATAGATAGGAATGCAATATTGCTATTGATTATTTTGATTCCATTTTGACCCAAATTTGCTATGAATAGCCATTTTATATTACCTTCCTTCCTTTTAATATATTGCATCTTCTATGAGCATTTTCATATTTGTGACATAAGAATCTAAATTCATTTTTTAAAATTCTACGTGTGTGTGGTATGCATGGATATGCATATGTGTTTCCATATGTGTGTGCATTTGTGTGTTTGGAGGCCTTAGGTTGATATTGAATGTGCTCCTATGTCTCTCTCCATATTATATGGTGAGATCTAAGTTTCTCACCAAGCCAAAACTTAACATTTTAGCTACTCTGTTAGAAGTTCACTTGGGATCCTCTGTTTTACTTTACCTTGTCTTCAGTAAGTTAGAACCATAGGTGGCTGCCACCTTCACCTGGGCATTTCATGTTGATCCTAGGAATCTTAACTCCTGTCCACAAACTGGAGTGACAATCACTTTTCCTACTGAGGCATCTCACTAGCCCACCGACTTACCTTAATGTTTTCTGTTTCAGAACTGTGGGGATCACTTCATAAAGAAGATGTGGTTTATTCTATTGAAAAACAGATTTCAGGAAGTAAGATCTAGATGCTAAGTATGTTAATTGTTGCTAGTATATGAATGCTGGTGTCTCAGTGGCCAAAACTAAAAAAAAAAAAAAATCTGTGTGTAATAACATGGACATACATTAAATATTTTTATTCCTCTATTTTCTGTACATACATTATGTATGCATACATTGCATGTTTAAATGTACACATTGTGTGTGTATGTGTTTGTGTGTTTGTGTGTTTGTGTGTGTGTGTGTGTGCGTGTGTTGTATGTGTGTAAAACATTTTGGAGGTTTTGCTTTGTTTTTGAGACAGGGTCAGATTGTAGCACAGTCTGGCCTTGAATCAGATCTTCCTGCTTCAGAGTCTTAAACATTTGGACTATAGGCATGGGCCACTACATCGGATTTGTACAACACATTTTCAAATTGAGCTCACATATGACTCTCCAATTTCACTCCCACATCCTGTGGCTCAGGCTAGCCTACCCCTTTTCTCATTTATAATGTTTTATCCAGGCAGAGAGAAGTCTTTCTCTCATTACCCATATTACATCACATGTTTGATTAACCTTAGCATACACAAAATGCTGCAGATTGGCTCACACATTCTCCTGTAAAATGAATGCTCTCACTGACTGGAGCATGGGACTTGTGAGGGCTCTTTTGAGCTTTACTGGTAAAGAACATCCTCTATCTTCATCCTCTTAATAATTAGCCAAAGTACTACTTAACAGGGTTCAGTCTCCCTGAGGTTTTGTTATTAATCTACAATATGCTTGAATCTTTTGTGTGGTTTTTGTTTTATTTTGGGCTTTCTCCAATTATTGGTTTAATTTTAAAGGTACACACAAGAATACAGGATTATAGAATATATAAAGACATGTATTTGTCTCTACAACCATGTTGGCATAAACTTATTACTCTCAAAATACTTTAAGATACTAGTTTCTTGGTCAGTCCATAATATGAATTGTATACAATATCTATTTCCATTAGCAAAATACACTTAAAAGTCATATGTGATACATAAACCAATATTTTGTTAACTTTGTATGGCCAAGTAGTATTCTGTTTTCTGAATGTATCAAGAATTGATTATTCATCTACCAGAGAAGTACATTTGTGTTGCTTCTGGGATTTGACAATTTATCAATAAGATTACTATAGAGTTAAATGATACATGTGTACATTTACATATATATGTATATAATTTCTATCAACATGTTTTCCTGTATTTTGTGGGAGGAAATAGCCAGCACTGCCATTTCTTACATGCAGTGAATGTGTGTTTAGCTGTGTAGGAAACCTTGGAATAGTGCAGTAAGAGATTGTGCATTTTCATCAGCAATGTGGAAGAATAACAGCTTTCCAGAAGCCCACTAGCACTTAGCAATCTCATCTTCTTCATGATAGACAGAGAGATGGTAATTAGAGACTAGACAGTATTCAAAGTCACAAGGAGACTGTCAGGGCTGGGACATGAACTCATGCCCAACACATCTCAAATACAGTGATTTTCCCCTGAGATTTTTCTTTAAATTTTTTTCTTTACTTTAATTCACATACATAAGATCATTTCAGGTAATATCCCAAAGAGTACTTACTTGTATTAGCTGAATTAATCATTCTGAACAATTCCTGAAAAGCAGAAAAGCTATTTAAATTGTCTTCCACCTAGGAGGAGCATGAATTCTGAAGGAGTTGGTCAGAATTCTGGTAATGTACACAATTAGCACTTGCCATTTCTGCTTTGGGGCACACACATGAACAAGACAAAATATTCTCTTTTCCAATGTGACAAATCAAACTTTGTATATTTCATTTTGTAATTAAAATCAGTGTCTTTATATCTGAAGAATGAGTAGCTCATAAATGCACATCTCCAAAATACTAAAAGAAGTATACAGGAGTGTGGCATGTCTCGGGGAGACACAGTCAGTGGAGGATAACCAGAGAATTTTGTGTGCACAGGCATCCTCAGCTCCGTCTGTAGGAACTTCAGACAAAACTGGAAGGCATTCAGATGGCTCGGCCAGCCTCCCCCACCTCTTCTTTAAAATTCCTTTTTCTGGGATACTCTGGCCAAAGACTAACGAGCAGTGAAGTGGCAAAAGGCAAGCAGCCGGTAAGGAATAGAGGAGCAAATGGCTGGGGTAAAACACAAACTGTGATTAGGCTGAGAATAATCAGGAACTGGATCGGAGTTTGTTATGCATATTCCATGGTCATAATTTGATATTTTCAAGAGAAAGAAAAGAAGAAGAAACCCATTTAAAACCAAAGTTTTAAAAAAAAAGTGAAACAAAACAAGCACCTGCCTTTCTGGCTCCAGATATAAGCAGCACACCTTTCAGAAGGGTTCCTGCTCAGGTCTGCTAAGCTCCAGGAAATACATCTAAGCAAAACAGTGACACACAGTACCTCTTTAATGGTGCATTGATTCTTTCATTATGTAGTTGATTCACATACATCAACATTTTAAATTTTGGACATTCTAAAATACATTTGGCAAATGGCTGAGGCAAAAACCGTCTGTGAGCCGAGGAGACTAAGTCTGGTGGTGTCTGAACCGGCATAGGCACCCATTTCATTTATGCTCCCCCACGTGTGCAAATCTTGGAGCTTTGTGTGACCTTTTCAAAAATTCTTGAGCAACCTTGAATACCATTAAAAGGGGATCAGTGGCAGTTTTCTTAATGGTGTGCTCATGTGTGGGGAGTCTCTATGATTTCGAGCCCTTTCCAAACCTATGGAACGATTAGTAAAAGTTTTTTTTAAGAAAAATATAGTTGAACATTTCCAAGTAACTTAGTAAAAGCACAGTTGACAAAGGGTTTGAATTTCGTAACTCAAGTTCTAGAGTGTAAAATAGGGCCCAAGTGTGGCTGTTAAGTACTTATAGATTGACTCCATGATTCGCATGCTATTTGGTCTCTTACTTTGACTAGGAGGGCACACAGACAGGCTCAGACTGAAGTAAATCACCTTCTTTAGACTTTAACTTCAGGTGTAGAAAACTTGTTTGACGTGTTCTAGTGGACAACTGAAAACACATCATGACTGAATGGGAAGGGGAATCATTAATTGAATAAGAGCTGTATCAATATTATGCATTTTTCCTTCTATATCTATATTCATAGCATATACGGTTCAAAGCAACCACACATAGGATTTGTGGTTATCCTTTTTGTCACTGGAAAGAAGGATTGGGCAGAGGAATGAGTCAAGTCAAATAGATGGGAAGGACAAGGCTGCAGTTAAAACGCCCTTCATGTCACCCACGCTGCTCCTATAGAAATGGTGTCACTACCATAACTGCCCCATGACAAAACCCAAGCACTAAATGACACTGAACTTACAGCCCAGAGCAGAAAGCTGGAGTTAGTTTTGTTTTCATACACTGAAAAATCATGCTTCCTTTTTTCCTCGCTTTTATCTAGAACATTTGCATTGCAACATCTAGAATATGCACTGCAATGCCATGAACCTTGCTATTTACACTTTGTGTGAAAAAACTACAGATATTCTTGTAGAATTTAAAAGAAAAATTTTATACTCTTTAGACCCAAGAAATGTAGGTGCTTATTTTTAAGAATTGTCAAAAATTAAAATATAAAAATATTCATTTTTGGTACTATTTATAATAGTGGGGAATTTTAAACCAAGCAAATGCTTAGTGGTTAAAAAAAGTAAATAAATTATGAAACATACATACTTTGATGTAAAATATAATCATTAAAATGCTTCAAAGAGTATTTACTACCAACAAGAAAATTCTAACTATAAATTTCAGATGCTTTATAAATGTGTTGAATAAATAAATAAAATACTAAATTCAAAATTATGTGCATCAGAAGATTTAATATTATCCAGTCAGCATGAAAACCAACTACTTTTACTAAAGATAACATTTTTGAAGTCAACATGCGTGTACAAATCCTGAGGGCATCACTGAATTCTTACAGTCCAAAGAATTTTAGTGAAGGGAAATGTCCACATGGCTCTAGCCCAGTCACTCCTGACAGCCAAGAAACCTCCTTGTCTATTGTAGTACTGCATCTTTTATACAACATTTGTATGACATTAATGCCTAAATGATTTCTGTGGTATTCTAAATTAAAGTTGCATTTAAATTCTGTATATGTGTTTCTAGATAATTCGATCCACATTACATTTATGCTTCTCTCTATGTTACTTCATCTAGGGACACTTTAATAATTAGCAAAGGTACTTAATGTCTTTCATTTGTGCACCACTATCTATTATTGGATGTTTATTTCCAAGATTCTAACAAACACGTCGGTGAACACTCTACACCATGCCTTTTTGGTGCACACGTATGTGTTTTTTTGCATGCTGCTGAGTGTCTGCCAGGTTCCTGGTGTACAGATATACAACTTTAATAGATGCCTCTATCATTGCAAATGGTTGCCCCAATGGGCAATCTATAGGCAGAGCAGGATGGAAATAGTCATTTTTCTGCCTTGCCTCATTTTGACTTTACATGTTTGAAGAATGTGTAGTGGCATTTGACTGAGTTACTGTGCATTCTTAGATGAGCTATAGCATTTTTTATGCTGATTTCACATCGTGCTTCAAGTGACTAGACTATTTTTAGATTTTTTTCACTTTTTGGTCAATGTCAGTCAAGACTTAATCATGTTGTTAATGAATAATGACTTTTATGTTCTTTCTTCATTGTATATATGAAATATTTATTTAATAATTATGCAAATATTTATAAAATTTTTATATGAAATTTATTTTATATTCATATAAAATTTATGTTATATTATTGCAATGATTACAATTTTCTTGTAATTTATTAGTATGAATCTTCTTTTTCCTCACTATATTTAGGTACAGCTGAGAATTAAGCTTTTCTATGCATGCTTTTCATTTTGATTTATTACTACATAAGCATTTTACCAGTGAACTAAGACCCCAGACCAGAACCAATTATTGGAGACACTGTCCTCTCTCCATTGTCAGTTCTCGATGCCCTTTTAAAAGATTGACTGAGATAATGCATCTGGCTTGTTTTGGGTTATATGTCTGTTGTTATTGTTTTGGTCACACTATATGGTTTTCATCCCTGTAGCTTTGTACTATATACTGAAATCTGAAAGTGTGATGTTTCTTGGTTTATTTGCCTTGCTCAATAGTCTTCTCTTCCCTCATGCTTTCTAAGAAGAAAAGGTTATTTCTGTTCACAGTCTCAGACTCCACAAACATTTACAGACAGAAAGCCATGACAACAGGGTGGTGAGGCAGATGCTCATGTTGCTTCAACCATCAGACTGATAGATGGCTACTGGTGTTCAACTTGTTTTCTACATTTGTCTCTTCTAGGAATAAAGCATATATTTTATTATATGTATTCATTTTTTATTTATTCATTACAAAATTCATACATGTATATTGTGGGACCATAATGGTTCAGTATTACAGAGAAAGAGCTAAGAAGAACTTCAACTCAGATAAGAACCACAGGAGTTGGCTACACGTGCCCCCCCCCCCAAACCTGGCACTGTAAAATTGGCTGCCCCACCATTAACCCCAGTAAGAATTTTTTACCCTGACAGTTATCGGACTTCACTGCTTGTTTGACCTTATAAGCCATTCAATAGTACTTTGCAAAGTTGAGATATGCTGAGGGCTATGCAAGAGGAACTACAAATGGCTTTTAGAACTCAAGGAATGCAACCATGGATTATCACAGCAACATGGGTAGGCCTCAGTTAGGCATGGCCCTGAGGACTCTGTGCCCTGAGAACTTTATGCTGTTATGGACTTATGCTCTGCTTGGTGCCCCCACATTCATCTTAATCTAAGAATCATATGAAAGCTTTAAGGGGGCTTCTCGTCCCTCACTAGACAGTATCTCTAGCATTCACAATATTAATGCCCGATCTCTCTCAGGCATTGCTGTTAGGGCAGACTGTGATTCTCTCACCACCCTGGGAAGAACTTAGAGATGTAGATTGCCAGCAATGACCACCACTCTTAGAAAATATTTGGAAAATTAAAGTTGTTAGTGAAGCTAGATTGAGATGTTTTTACCAGCTGACTCTGATATAGGAAATCATGGGGGAATATGAAGTTTTGAAAGGCACAATCTTATTAGTTAAGCTAGGAACAATGGCAGCACTGGCTGGAGTGACTCTCACTGAGGCTGGACTGGTGATAGTTGATTTCTTATACCCATTTTAGCTCTTAGTTTCCTAATATGATTTATTAAGAATTGCTGATTAAGAGAAACTGACAGAAAATTACCTTGCTTGCTTATACTTTGTTAATCTATAACAAGTTGCTTGATTATTAATGTATGTGGACTTTTCAGAATAATTTGTTTTCTTTACCCATAGTACATAATGTTATATCTTGTAACGGTATTGAAAAACACATTGTTTATATATATAATCATTCACTAGAATAAAACTAAAATGTAATAACATTCTAATGGTATACTTCTTGAAAAATTTTGCTGAGATATATAAGCTATGAAAGAAAGAATAAAGTAGGGGATGGTATGATATGGTATGACAGGGTATGTTATGGTATGCTATGCTATGGTATGCTATGCTATGGTGTGGTGTGGCTAGAACATTGTCTCTCCCATCCATCAACTATGCGTGTATATGTAAAGTTTGTGTGAATGGGGGTTGGCACACTGTTCTTTCCATCAACTGGTTGTATGTATTTATGTATGTATGTGTGGAATACTTAGCGTCTGCTTGCTGGAACTTTGCTCTAACATAGAATTCTAACACAGAATTTGCTCTAATTCTATGTGTGAATATGTATATGTCTGTCTGTTGGTCTGTATGCATGTATTTGTGTGTATTATGTATGCATATATATTTGTGTGTATAAAGTTATTTGACTCTGTCTTTTATTTCATCCATTCAGTGTGTATGTGTGCATGTGAATTTTTCTCTTACCTTCTCTTTCTTGCTGGCCCAAGAAGTTAAAAGAGTTCATAGTTTTTCTGCTGGCCACGGAGAGTGCCAGACCCAGTAAATTAAGCAGCTTCTCTAATCCCTTGCTGCCTTTGACAGCAGCCCCTATAGTTATCTGGATCCATCCTGGTCAGCAGCTCTAAGCATTGACAACCAATGGCTGCCTGCTTTGATTTACCCACCTCATGGATGCCAAAGGGATAATAATTTTAAAATTACTATTTTTGTGCAAAATGTCATCTCTATTCTGTTGACAGTAGAGGAATCCAAAATATTCCAAATAATTCTGATAAATTCATATCCCTAGCAACCTGTCATAAACTTAAAGTTCCTTTAGCATATTGATTCTACTCACCATTAATATAGCTTACCTAGAGTGTATCACAGAATTTTAAAGGCTCACTTTCATTATCATTTGACTGTGGCTTGCAACCTCTTCTCAGCACTGTGGGAGATTACCATAGGTAATATGACATCAGAGGCTAATACTTTATTTATGTCTATTTTTCCCTCCTGTTAATAATTCCTTTATATAGTTAAATTCTTCATCGTTTGAGATATACTCATGATTGTTATATCCTCTTGGTGAATTGACCCTTTTGTCATTAAATAATGATGTTTGCTGACAGTTTTGGCTTAAAGCTTGTTTTTGCCTAATGTAAGCATAGATAATCATGTTTTTTCTTCCATTGGCACAGAGTAATTCTTTTTTCTTACCTTTCTTTTTATTGAATATTTTAGGTATTTATATTCCAAATGTTATCCCCTTTCCAAGTTTCCCCTCCGGTTCTTTCACACCTGCTTTTTTAAGGGTGTTCCCTCTCCCATCCACTCACTCCCACCTCACCACCCTGGTATTCCCCTACACTGGGGAATCAAGCCTTCACAGGACCAAGGGGGCTCCTCCTTCTATTGATGCCTGAAAAGGCCATCCTCTACTATATATGCAGCTAGAGCCATGGGTTCCTCCACGTGTACTCTTTGGTTGGTGGTTTAGTCCCTGGGAGCTCTGGGGGATCTGGTTGGTTGTTATTATTTCTCTTCCTATGGGGTTGCAAACCCCTTCAGCTCTTTTAGTCCTTTCTCCAACACCTCCATTGGGGACCTGTACTAAGTCCAATGGTTGACTGAATCCACCTCTATATTTGTCAGGCTCTGGCAGAGCCTCTCAGGAGACAGCTATAATAGGCTCCTGTCAGCAAGCACTTCTTGGCATCCCCAATAGTGTCTAGGTTTGGTGACTGTTTATGGAATGGATCCCCAGGTGGTGCAGCCTCCTGATGGCCTTTCCTTCAGTCTCTGCTCCACACTTTGTTCTTGTATTTGCTTTAGACAGGAGCCCTTCTGGGTTAAAAATTTGAAGATGAGTGGGTGGCCTCCTCCCCCAACCGGGGGTCTTGCCTAGCCTAGGGATATGGTCTCTACAAGTTCTCCCTCCCATTTGTTGGGCATTTCAACTAATATTATCCCTGATGAGTCGTGGGAGCCTCTTGCTTTCCTGGCATCTGGGATTTGCTGGTTGCTACCCCCCAGTTCTCCATCCCCCATTACTACATACTTCTTTTCGAATTCCTGGCCCTCTGTACAATATCCCCATTTCTTTCCATACCTGACCCTGACCCCCTTTTCCCCTTCCTGTCCTCTCTTCCTCCAAAGTCCCTCCCACCTTATACCTGCTGTGAGTATTTTGTTCCCCTTCTAAGAAGGACTGAGGCATCCTGTTGCAGTAAATCTCCTCCCGGATATGCCCAGGCAATGAAAACAGAACACAGTTAATACCATTACATGCTGTGTGCCTAGCTTGGGCAGATCTACTGCTATAGTACCATCTTCCACAGCTTATGAGACCCCTTAGAACTTGTGGTTTCTCCAGGTCATGTGCTTCTGCTCTGCTTTTCTTCCTCCTCCTCCTCTGCATCCTCTCTCTCTTCCATTTTCTCCTTCTTCTCTCCCCAACCTTCTGCTCCACCTTCCCTTTTACCTGCTCAATCATCAGCTCTCCTTTATTTTACAAATTCAGGTGGGAAGCAGGTTTACAGGAAATCACCTGAGTGCTGACTCATTCCTTGTTCACAACCACTCACAGGAGAACAGAATTAACATCAAATATCATTAGCCCATATCCACAACAGCATCCTATTTTTGGTTATTCTTCTTCTTGAGCTTCATATGGTTCATATGGGGCTCATATCCACTTATCAGTGAGTGCATACCATATGTGCTCTTTTGTGACTGGGTTATCTCACTCAAGATGATATTTTCTAGTTCTATCCATTTGTCTAAGAATTTCATGAAGTCATTGTTTTTAATAGCTGAATAGTACTCCATTGTGTAAATGTACCACATTTTCTGTATGCATTTCTCTGTTGGAGAACATCTGGGTTCTTTCCAGCTTCTGGCTATTATATATAAGGCTGCTATGAACATAGTATAGCATGTGTCCTTGTTATAGTTGGAGGATCTTTTGGATATGTGCCCAGTAGTGGTATAACTGGGTCCTCAGGTAGTACTATGTTCAATTTTTTGAGGAACCCGTAGACCAATTTCCAGAGTAGTTGTACCTGCTTGCAATTCTTTGTCTTTCATTAAAAGTATAGTGAGTGTTTTATTAAAAGAGGAAGTTGTATCACGTGAGTGTGTATTTATATATGTATGTGTGAACATTTTAATCAACCTAGTCATTGAATGAATCTTATTGATAAGTATTTAAACAAACATTTTGGCAACTATCATAATGATCTACATTGTTTTCTGACTTCTAAGTAACTTTAAATACCTTTATTTAAAAAAAAAAAAAATTGCTTAGGAAGTCTTATCTGGTAAAGTGTGAAAATAATGTATTGATACTATGCCATTAAGAAGACCAGCAGTCTCAAATAACCTGGACCCCTGAGATCTCTCAGACCCTGAGCCACCAACCAGGCAGCATATACCAATTGATATGAGGCCCCCAGCAAATATACAGCAGAGGACTGCATGGTCTGGCCTCAGTGAGAGAAGATGCACCTAACCCTCATGAGAATTGAGGCCCCAGAGAGTTGGGAGGTCTGCTGGAGTGGGAGTAGGAGGGTGAGGACATCCTCTTGGAGATGGGGTCAGAGGAGTATGGGGTGTGAAATAGTCAGGCGGTGTACTGGGAGAGGAATAAAGTCTGGACTGTAAAAAAAAAAAAAAAAAAAAAAAGATTAAAGAATACATTTTTTTACAAAGTAAATAGGATGACTGGATTTTAAATATGGACTTTATGTTTTACAGTCATTTTAGGTTCAGAGAAAAAGTATAAAAAGTATGTAGGAGATACAGAAGTTTTCAAAAATTACCCCCCCCACATACACATCTGCAGCTGCCTGAATGATCAGAATCACTCACCAGAGAGTTGTATTTGATCTAGTTGGTTATTCTACAAGGACACCTCACTGTTTTTCAGAGTCTGTAGTTTAAAAGAAATTCACAGATTTTAGTGTGTGCTTGTGAAGATAGATAAATACATAATGATATCTTCATAGTATCGTAGTGAACTTGTAAATTCTTAACAATTTTCTGTGTTCTGCCTCTTGCTCTTTCCCAGCTTCTAATATTTGGCTAACTTCAAATTTTATTTTTGAAAGTCCTGTACCTTTTGATAGTGGTTTATGTGATCAGAAGCATATAGTGATTTCACATAGTAGTACAAACTTTACAAAGTGCCATGTCTTCAGTATATGTCTGAATAGCATTCTATCGTTTGGGTATATCACAATTTATAAGAAAGTTCATCCCTTTATCTCCTGATAGTCATTTCATCTGCTACCTAGTTATACAGAAATGAATAAAATTGCTATAGACATTCATGTGGAGCTTTTTATGTAGGCATGAGTTTTAGCTAAGCTCCAAACAGTACAATTTCTAGATAATTTTGGAACAGTGTGCTTAGTTTTAGTAGACAGCACTAAACTGTCTTCCAAAGTGATTTTATGATTTTGTGATCCACCATAAAGAATGAATATTTTAATTATTCTAAATAAACATTATTCTGAAGTTTCTTTATCTAAACCAATTTTTACATTATTCTGTATTCTGATGCTAATATATATGTGTGTATACATATATATATATATATATATATACATATATATATATATATATATATTCTTGATTTCATTTTGATTATGACATAATTTAGAAAATCTTTTCACGAGTTTATTTGCCATATAATACATGTATACAAATATATATTTATACACACACACACCCACCACCACCACCACCACCACCAAGGAGTGTGTACATAATTTTTCACTTTATATCATCCTGCTCACTGCTCCCCTCCCAGTCACCCCCTACAAAAATCTTCCCCCATTCTCCCCTCCCAATCTGCTCTATGTGGTTGAAGGCCCCCCTGGTTATTCCTCCAACCCTGGTACATCAAGTTACACCTGCTAGGCTAGGTGCAACTTCTCCCACTGAGGCCACACAAGGCATCCCAGCTAGACAAATATATTCTACATAAAGGCTTTTGGGATAGCTCTGGCTTCAGTTAGATGTTCAGGACCCACATGAAGATCAGGATACACATCTACTACATATGTTTAGGGAGGCCTAGGTTCAGCCCATGTATGTTCTTTGGTTGGTGGTTCAGACTATGAGGGAGGGCCCCAAGGTCCCAGGTTAGTTGACTCTGTTGGTCTTCCTGTGGAGTTTCCCTTCTGGACCACAATCCTTCCTCCTAATCTTCCATAAGTATCCCCAAGCTCCCAACACTCTTTGGCTGTGGGTATCTGCATCAATCTGAATCAGCTATTGGGAGGAGCCTCTCAGAGGACAGTAATGTTAGTTTTGTTTTTCTTCCCCAGAACAAATGTTTACTTAAGAATTAAATATAAACAAAAAACAATAAAGCATAGAAGAGTACATGGATTTAAGATAATTTATCCCACTTGGTCTGAAATCTTAAAAAAGTTACTCAAACTACTTACCTCAGGTAGATTTGGGTTGGCAATGCTTCAGGGAAACCTCCATCCATCGCAGAAATTACCTTCTAGCTCTGCTTACAGGCTCCCAAATGGTCCTCTCCAATCTCAAGTTATGTCATATAACCAAGCTAAAAGGCCTCAAGCCTGTTGTACATCCTCAAGGTTCTGTTTGAGAAATAATCCACTATTAATTTAATTAGACACTATAGACAGTTACCAGTGAGACAGACTGACAGAAGTGTAAGTCACCAACATATTAATGTTTTAAATTTTGTCTCTTTCTTCATGGTCTATTAACTAAAGAGCCGCTAAAATGACCTTTATTTTTTAAAAAAAGCAACAAACTACCATTGTCATACAGCCAGTATTATGTTAAGTATCACAGTTAGCATACTTTTGCTAGTGATAGACATGATTTTCCTCAGGGGGAAAAATTCATGCCGTGTATGTATTTATTACAATGGACAATTTTTCCTAGTACTAAAATTATTTATAGAAATTACTGGACCATATTGGATCAAAAAAATCTGATACAGAGCCAAATAGTGGAGGCGCTCGCCTTTAATCGTAGAACTGGGGAGGCAGAGGCAGGAAGATCTCTGTAAATTTGAGGCCAGCCTGGTCTTCAGAGACAGTTCTAGGACAGCCAGGGCTACACAGAAAAACCCAATCTCAAAAAAAAAAAAGAAAAAAGAAAAAAGAAAAAAGAAGAAAGAAAGAAAGAAAAAAAAGAAGGAAGGAAGGAAGGAAGAAAGGAAGAAAGAAAGAAAGAAAGAAAGAAAGAAAGAAAGAAAGAAAGGAAGAGAGAAGAAACAAACAAGCAAACAAAACAACTACACAATCAGTTTTATAAAAGAAAAAACACTGAAACCAGATTCTTTTTTTAAAATAATTTTTATTAGATATTGTCTTCATTTACATTTCTTTTTTTAAATTTTTCTATTAGATATTTTCTTCATTTACATTTCAAATACTATCCCAAAAGTCCCCTATACCCTCCCCTGCCCTGCTCCCCTACCCACTCACTCTCACTTCTTGGCCCTGGTGTTCCCCTGTACTGGGGCATATAAAGTTTGTAAGACCAAGGGGCCTCTCTTGCCAATGATGGTCGACTAGGTCATCTACTACTACATATGCATCTAGAGACATGAGCTCTGGGGGTACTGGTTAGTTCATATTGTTATTCCACCTATAGGGTTGCAGACCCCTTCAGCTCCTTAGGTCCTTTCTCTAGCTCCTCCATTGGGGGCCCTGCGCTCCATCCTATAGATGACTGTGAGCATACACTTCTGTATTTGCTAGGCACTGGCATAGCCTCACAAGAGTTATCTATATCAGAGTCCTTTCAGCAAGATCTTGCGGGCATATGCAATAGTGTCTGTGTTTGGTGGCTGATTTGGGGATGGCCCCCTGGGTGGGGCAGTCTCTGGATGGTCCATCGTTTTGTCTTAGCTCTAGACTTTGTCTCTGTAACTCCTTTCATGGGTATTTTGTTCCCTGTTCTAGGAAGGAATGAAGTATCCATACGTTGGTCTACCTTCTTCTTCTTGATTTTCTTGTACTTTGCAAATTGTATCTTGGGTATTCCAGGTTTATGGGCTAATATCCACTTATCACTGAGTGCTTATCAAGTGACTTCTTTTGTGATTGGGTTATCTCACTCAGGATGATATTCTCCAGATACATCCATTTGCCCAAGAATTTCATAAATTCATTATTTTTAATAGCTGAGTAGTACTCCATAGTGTAAATGTACCACATTTTCTGTAGCCATTCTTCTGTCACGGGACATCTAGGTTGTTTCCAGCTTCTGGCTATCACAAATAAGGACAATCTGAACATAGTGCAATATGTGCCCCTGTGGCATGATGGGGCATCTTTTGGGTATATTCCCAAGAGTGGTATAGCTGAATGTTCAGGTAGATCTATTTCCAATTTTCTGAGGAACCTCCAGATTGATTTCCAAAGTGGTTGTACCAATTTGGAATCACACCAGCAATGGAGGAGTGTTCCTCTTTCTCCATATCCTCTCCAACATATGTTGTCACCTGAGGTTTTGATCTTAGCCATTCTGATTGGTATAAGGTGGAATCTCAGGGTCATTTTGACTTGAATTTCTCTGATCACTAAGGATTTTGAACATTTTTTTAGGTGCTTTGCAGCCATTTGAGATTCCTCAGTTGTGAATTCTTGGTTTAGTTCTATATCCCATTTTTTAATTGTGTGTTTGTGTGTGTGTGTGTGTGTGTGTGTGTGTGTGTGTGTGATTAGCTTCTTGATTTCTTTATATATTTTGGTTTTAGCCCTCTATCAGATGTGGGGTTAGTGAAGATTTTTTTTCCCAATGTGTAGGTTGCCGATTAGTCTTATTGACTATGTCCTTGCCTTACAGAAGCTTTCCAGTTTGATGAGGTCCCACTTATCAATTCTTGATTTTAGAGCATGAACTATTGGAGTTAAAGAATGGAAACAGGCAACCTTGGGAGATAGGAGGTTGAGAGGACCCTCCAGAAAACACCAGAGACCTGGGAGGTGAGAGACTTTCGGGACTCAAAGGGAGAGACCATAGATGAAATGTCCGACAGTAGTGAAAAGGAACTTATAGAGCCCACTTCCATCAGAAGTCAGGATATCAAATGAGGGATGGGGTTGCCATCCCACAGTCACAACTTTGACCTATAATTGTTGCTGTGTGAAAGAATTACAGGGATCGAAATGAAGAGGCATCTGAGGAAAAGAAGGTCCAGCGAAAGGCCCAAAGTGGGATCCAACTCAAGGGGAGGATCCAAGGCCTGACACTATTACTGAGGCTTTTTGTGGAGAGCTCATAAAAAGGGACCTAGCATGACTGCACTCCGGAAGACTCAACAAGCAGCTGAAGGAGTCAGGTACAGATATTTGCACCCAACCAATGAACAGAAGCAGCTGACCCCTGTTGTTGAATTAGGGAAGGCTGAAAGAAGCTGAGGAGAAGGGTGATTCTACAGGAGAACCAGCAGTCTCACTTAATCTGGACCCCCGAGATCTCTCAAACTGTGGACCACTAAAGAGGCAACATACACCAGCTCATATGAGAATCCCACCCACATAGAGCAGAGGACTTACGGGTCTATGTTCATTTAGAGATGATGCACCTAACCCTCAAGAGACAGGATGCCCCAGGGAGTTTACAGATCAGGAGGGAGTGTGCATGCTTGGTAGGGACATCCACATGGAGACAGGACATGGGGAAGGGGTATGGGATGTGGAACAGTGGAGGGTGGCTGGGGCAGGGGAATAAAATATGAAGTAAAAAAATTAAGTGATTAATTTAAAATATAGGAGTATTTTAATGGAAATAAAAAGATTATGATTCTTAAACAATTATCAATTTGAGAGTTTACAGCCACATGTAAGGTAACACCAGACAAATTTCATGACTCCAAACACTAATAGCCCTGGAATTCAGGGGTTAACTAAACAGATTCCAGAAAACCAAAGACTGTAATTAGTAATAAAGTCATAATTCTATAGAGTTTCAATTATACATGAACTTGATATATTTGTATTAAGTTTTTTAAGTCAATAATTGTCCATTAGACAGATGTTTGGGTCATGAGCTATCCAAAGAATGTTAAAGACAACCATTTACCCTGCTGGACTGGAAGCAAATGTTTATCCTTAAACTTAGGTCAGTTTTCTTCCAACCACTTTTTTAACATTTAGAATCCTGTATTCTAAACCAAGAATATACTGTGTTGATTGCAATTCTTTCCCTGGAATTCAACTGTACTTTTCTTTGCTTGATAACACTGTATGAATCTTCTTGTTTTAACTGAGCAGTGTGTCACTTTTGCTTAGTCTTAAGGATGCTTTGCATGTGTTGGAAAGCAGCACTTTGTCTGATGCTATATTGTACACACTTCCCCTCAGATCATGGCTAGTTTTCATTCTCTTAGCAGTGTCTCTTATAAGCATGAAAGTTTGCTTCTAATAAAAGTTAGTTTATAAACTCTCTCCTCGTTCATGCCTTTCTTATTGCAGTAACATGCCACCCCAGACCCTAGCTTACAGTGTTTCCTCTATTACCACCTTCAGAGAGGATTTTAGATTTGCATTTTATATATTTTATGCTCCATTTTTTGCTTAACTTTTATGAAGTGAATGAGGGCCAGGTCAAAATTCCTTGGGCATGCCCTGTGTTACTGGCTTTGCTCCTGTGTCCTGCTCAGGTTACAATCTTTGGGCTCATCATGAGCACTGTGTTTGCTCAGTGCCATCTGTGTGGCCTTTCCTCAGTGCCATTCTTTCTTCATCAGCATGAATCCAACATGTCCTAAAGTCATGTAGTATTAATTTTGTACATGTCTCTCCACTGCAACAAAAAAGCCATATTGTGTGCTTTGCCTTTCCATATGTACTTCAAAATGAATCAATCGTAATCATAAAATGATTTTTTAATTAAGAACTGAATTGAATGTATCAATCAAACTATGAAGAATTAACATCTTAGCAATAATGATTCATGGGATACATATTTAATTATTTACCTTATTTTGTCAAAATTTTGCTATTTTAAAGAAGGAAAATGTAATGTAAATGTTCTGTCTTATATGTACATCCTAGCTTTTATTATTTATATTTTTACAAATAAGTGAGTACAAGAGTGGGTATTAGTTGTGAAACTAGATAACAAACTTGATAGATTTAAAGTTTTGAGAAATTGAATGGGGAGAAGGGCAAAAGAATGTAGTAGTGTGAAAATAAAGAGGATTCTAATTGGGTTGGTGGGTCAGAACAGGTCGAGAGGAGGTAAACTGGAGAGGAAGAAAGAGAAACAAAAGAAAATACTTTTTAAATGCAATAACAAATCCAAATATTTTTGATGTTAAGAAAATTAAAATTTAAAGAAGATTTTTCCTATTTTTCTATAAATAAATTCATTGCTGATATAAAAAGGAATGTTATTGGTTTGTTCCATTTGGCACCAGCCCCATGCCATCTTGGGTGCTAACTCAGTGGATGGTTCCATGATCCCCAGAGGACTCTCCACACCACAGATGCCCTAGAATACCCAGGATCTTAGGATCACTGATTATAGGTATAGATGAGAATGAAGATTGTCACCTTAAAGGACCAATAAAAATTTTCAAGAAAATTATAGAAGAAAACTTCCTTAGCCTAAAGAAAGAGATGCCCATGAACATGCAAGAAGCCTACAGAACTCCAAATAGACTAGAACAGAAAAGAAATTCCTCCTGACACAAAAGATAGAATATTAAAAGCAGTAAGGGAAAAAGTAAGTAACATATAAAGGCAGAAATATTAGAATTACACCAGACTTCTCACCAGAGATTATGAAAGCCAGAAGATTCTGCACAGAAGTTATACAGACACTAAGAGAACACAAATGCCAGGCAGGCTACTATACACAACAAAACTCTCAATTACCATAGATGGAGAAATCAAAGTATTCCATGACAAAACCAAATTCACACAATATCTTTCCATGAATCCATCCATTCAAAGGATAATAAAGGGAATACTCCAACACAAGGAGGGATATTATGCCCTAGAAAAAGCAAGAAAGTAATCCTTCAACAAACTTAAAAGAAGACAGCTGGAAAAAAAAAAAAAAAGAAGACAGCTGAAAGAACAGAATTCCAACTCTAACAACAAAAATAACAAGAAGCAACAATTACTTTTCCTTAATAACTCTTAATATCAATGGACTCAATCCCCCAATAAAAAGATGTAGACTAGCAGACTATGTTACATTGGGTACTACATAAACAGAACCCAACATTTTGCTGCATACAAGAAACCAACCTCAGGAACAAAGACAGTCACTATCTCAGAGTAAAAGGCTGGAAAATAATTTTCCAAGCAAACTGTCCTAAGAAGCAAGCAGGAGTAGCCATTCTAATATCAAATAAAATTAACTTCCAAACCAAAGTTATCAAAAAGAAAATGTGGGGCACTTCATACTCATTAAAGGTAAAATCTTCCAAGATGAACTCTCAGTTCTGAATATCTATGCTCCAAAAGGAAGGGCATTCACATTCATTAAGGAAACTGTAGTAAAGCTCAAACCACACAGTGCACCTCACACAATAATAGTGGGAGACTTCAATGGACAGATCTTGGAAACAGAAACTAAACAGAGACACATTGAAACTAGCATAAGTTATGAAACAAATGGATTTAACAGATATCTACAGAACATTTTATCCTAAAACAAAAGGATATACCTACTTCTCAGCACCTCATGGTACCTTCTCCAAAAATGACCATATAATTGGTCACAAAACAGGCCTCAGCAGATCCAAAAATATTGAAATTATCCCATGAATCCTATCAGATCAGCATAGACTAAGGCTGATCTTCAATAACAACATAAATAATAGAAAGCCAACATTAACGTGAAAGCTGAACAACATTGTATTCAGTGATAACTTGGTCAAGGAAGAAATAAAGAAAGAGACTAAAGACTTTTTAGAGTTTAACGAAAATGAAGCTACAACATACCCAGACCTATGGGACACAATGAAAGCATTCCTAAGAGGAAAATTCATAGCTCTGAGAGCTGCCAAAAAGAAACTAGAGAGAGCACACCAAAAAGCATTAGAACAAAAGAAAACAAATTCACACAAGAGGAGTAGACAGCAGGAAATAATCAAACTTAGGGTTGAAATCAACTAAGTGGAAACAAAAAGAACTATGCAAAGAATCGACCAAACCAGGAGCAGGTTCTTTGAGAAAATCAACAAGATAGGTAAACCCTTAGCCAGACTAACTAGAGGATAAAGGGATATTATCCTAATAAACAAAATCCATAATGAAAATGGAGACATAACAACAGAACCTGAGGAAATCCAAAATATCATCAGATCCTACTACAAAAGGCTATATTCAACAAAACTGAAAAACCTGGATGAAATGGACCAACTTCTAGACAGACACCAGGTACCAAAGTTAAATCAGGATAAGATTAATGATCTAAACAGTCACATATCCTCTAAAGAAACAGAAGCAGTCTTTAATAGTCTTCCAACCAAAAAAATCCCAGGACCATTTGGGTTTAGTGCTGAGTTCTATCAGACCTTCAAAGAAGACCTACTTCGAATTCTCCTCAAACTATTCCACACAATAGAAAGAGAAAGTACTCTACCCAATTCATTCTATGAAGCTACAATTACTCTGATACCTAAATCACATAAAGTCCCAGCAAAGAAAGAGATCTTCAGACCAATTTCACTTATGAATATCGATGAAAAAATACTCAATAAAATTCTCGCAAACTGAATCCAAGAACACATCAAAACGATCATCCATCATGATCAAATAGGCTTCATCCCAGGGATGCAGGGATGGTATAATATACGGAAATCCATCAACATAATCCACTATATAAAAAACTCAAGGACAAAAACCACATGGTCATCTTGGTAGATGCTGAGAAAGCATTTGACAAAAATCGAACACCTATTCATAATAAATGTTTGGGAAAGATCAGAAATTCAAGGCCCATACCATAATAAAAGCAATCTACAGAAAACCAGTAGCCAACATCAAACTAAATGGAGAGAAGCTGGAAGCAATCCCACTAAAATCAGGGACTAGACAAGGCTGCCCACTTTCTCCCTACCTATTCAATATAGTACTTGAAGTCCTAGCTAGAGCAATTAAACGACAAAAGGAGATCAAGGGGATACAAATTGGAAAGGAAGAAATCAAAATATCACTATTTGCAGATGATATGATAGTATATATAAGTGACCCTAAAAAGTCCACCAGAGAACTCCTAAACCAGATAAACCGCTTCAGTCAGTAGCTGGATATAAAATTTATTCAAACAAATCAGTGGCCTTTCTCTACACAAAGGATAAACAGGCTGAGAAAGAAATTTGGGGAACAACAATCTTCATATAGTGAGAAATAGTATAAAATACCGTGGTGTGACTCTAACTAAGGAAGCGCAATATCTGTTTGATAAGAACTTAAAGTCTCTGAAGAAAAAAAATCAAGCAGATCTCAGATGGAAAGAACTCCCATGCTCTTGGATTGGCAGGATTAATATAGTAAAAATGGCTATTTTGATATAAGCAATCTACAGATTTAATGTAATCCCCATCAAAATTCCAACTCAATTCTTCACTGAGTTAGAAAGGGCAATTTGCAAATTCTTCTGCAATAACAAAAAAACCTAGGATAGCAAAAACTATTCTCAACAATATAAAAACCTCTGGTGGAATTACCATGCTTGACCTAAGCTATACTACAGAGCAATTGTGATAAAAACTGCATGGTACTGGTACAGCGACAGACAGATAAATCAATGGAGTAGAATTGAAGACCCAGAAATGAACCCACACAATTATGGTCACTTAATCTTTGACAATGGAGCTAAAACCATCTAGTGATCAAAAGCCAGCATTTTCAACAAATGGTGCTGGCTCAAATGGAAGTTATCATGTAGAAGAATGTGAATTGATCCATTGTTATCTCCTTGAACAAAGCTTAAGTCTAAGTGGGTCAAGGAACTCCACATAAAACCAGAGACACTAAAATTTATAGAGGAGAAAATGGGAAAAAACCTTGAGGATATTGGCACAGGGGAAAGATTCCTGAACAGAACAGCAATGCCTTGTTTTGTAAGATTAAGAATCCACAAATGGGACCTCATAAAATTGCAAAGCTTCTGTAAGGCAAAAGACACTGTCAATAAGACAAAAAGGCCACCAACAGAATGGGAAAGGATCTTTACCAATCCTAAATCAGATACAGGACTAATATCCAATATAGACAAAAAACTCAAGAAGCTGGACTCCAGAAATTCAAATAACCCCATTGAAAAATGGGGTACAGAGCTAAACAAAGAATTCTCAACTGAGGAATACAGAGTGGCTGAGAAGCACTTGAAAAAAATGTTCAACATCCTTAATCATCAGCAAAATACAAATCAAAACAACCCTAAGATTCCACCTCACACCAGTCAGATTGGCTAAGATCAAAAATTCAGGTGACAGCAGATGCTGGCGAGGATGTGGAGAAAGAGGAACACTCCTCCATTGCTGGTGAGATTTCAAGCTGGTACAACCACTCTGGAAATCAGTCTGTTGGTTCCTCAGAAAATTGGATATAGTACTACTGGAAGATTCAGCAATGCCTCTCCTGGGCATATACCCAGATGTTCCAACTTGTAATAAGGACACATGCTCCATTATAGTTCATAGCAGCCTTCTTTTTAATAGCCAGAAGCTGGAAAGAACCCAGATGTCCCTCAACAGGGAGGAATGGATACAGAAAATGTGGTACATTTACACAATGGAGTACTACACAGCTATTAAAAACAATGAATTTATGAAATTCTTGGACAAATGGATGTATCTGGAGGATATCATCCTGAGTGAGGTGACCCAATCACAGAAGAACTAGCATGATATGCACTTACTGATAAGTGGACATTAGCACAGAAACTTAGAATACCCATGACACAATTTGTAAAACATGTGAAACTCAAGAAGAAGGAAGACCAACATGTGGATACTTTGTTCCTTCTTAGAATGGGGAACAAAATATCCATGGAGGGAGTTACAGAGACAACATTTGGAGCTGAGACAGAAGGAAGGACTATCCAGAGACTGCCCCACCAGGGGATCCATCCCATAAACAGCTACCAAACCCAGACACTATTGCATATGCCAGCAAAATTTTGCTGACAGGACCCTGATATAGCTGTCTCTTGTGAGGCTATGCCAGTGCCTGGCAATACAGAAGTGGATGCTCACAGTCATCTATTGGATGGAACACAGGGCCCCCAATGGAGAAGCTAGAGAAAGTACCCAAGGAGCTGAAAGTGTCTGCAACCCTATAGGAGGAACAACAATATGAACTAACCAGTATCCCCCCAAGAGTTCATGTCTCTAGCTGCATATGTACCAGTAGATGGCCTAGTGGGCCATCATTGGGAGGAGAGGCCCGTGTTCTGGTGAAGATTATGTGACCCAGTATAGGGGAATGCCAGGGCCTGGAAGCAGGAGTGGTTGAGTTGGAGAGCAGGGCAGGGGGAGGGTATAGGGGACTTTTGGAGAGGAAACTAGGAAAGGGGATAGGATTTGAAATGTAAATAAAGAAAATACCTAATTTTTAAACAAAGTGACGTGATTGTTTTTTGTAATGTTATATGACCCAATTTCTGGGAAAACATGGACAAATGTCTTCAAATAAGGAAATGACAATAGACCAAAATAACAATATTACTGAGGTTGAATTTGATGGTCAATTAAAGAGGTTTATTTGGGCTACTTACAGGAATATGGGTAATAGATTACTTATAGGAACTTAAATGACTTAGACATCACTAGGAGTCCACATAGCATTGGTAATGGCTCACAAAACTAAGAAGCTTGGAGTGCACTGCACAACATGTAGCCCACTCAAGAGGAAAAAGAGTCTCTTTCCTAGTCAGCTCACATGGTCTCATCCTCTTCCAAGAAGTTCATTTGCTTTCTGCTTCTTTGAGACAGTTTGGCTTTTCCAATGGTGTATCTTAGTCATTCTTTCTGCTTAAATAAGCTTGGGGAGAAAGGGGACTAGTGAATCTGGTCAACTTCAGGGACTTTCTGAAACTTCTGAGTTGCTTAGTTCCATTTGCAACATCTTGAGTCTTAATGAGCTTTCCCACAGAACAGAAAATTTTATCTCAACAACTTGCTGCACAAGTAGATTAAGTTTTCTCTCTGGCAACACACTTATAATTGCTTATTAACTTTAAGAGATTTGTTTTGTTAACTCTTTGGGATCTCTAAGAAAGAAGAAACAACATCAAAGGTACATTTCTTTTGAAGTTTCCAGAATGCATTCATTTCCTTTTATGATTGCATTTGACAGGATCAACATAGTACTGAGCTGTTTTTAATCTCCCTGGCCTGTTTTTAAATCTAGATAGACATAAAGCTTCAAATGTCACATTTTAGCCATGACATTAGCAGTAGATCTTTTAAAAAAACATAGATATCATCAAGTAGAAGTTTCTCTTTATTGATAATTTAGTGAGAGTAATAATGAATGGATCATCTGTCAAAAGCACATATTCATACAAGTATGTCATTTTTCTTGTTCAAGTTCTTGGTTTTATAGATTCACCAACTGATTTTTCTAATGTTAAACTAGTTCTGCATATTTTACATAAATTATATTGATTGTGCTGTGTAACTCTTCTTGTGCACTGATATATTTGATTTTGTTTAAGATTTTATAACTATATTCATTAGAGTCTGGCCTGTGGTTTTCTTATACCATCTGCTTGGATTAGATATGAATGTGCTTCTAGTTCATAGAATTACATAAAAAGAACTTTTCTGTTTCTATATTATGAAAGACATTGTTGAAAATTGGTTCAAACTCTTTTTTAAATTTTGATTTGCCAGTGAACTCATGCCAGTCTGAACTCAACTGGGTAATTTTTATACCCACCAATGTATTCCTTAGAGAAAAAAACAACTTATGTTCTATATATTCTTGCTTTAATGTGCTACTCATTTTATTTGAATTACTGTTTAATGTTTATGATGGTTAGGCTATAAGTTTTATTTTCTTCACATTGGCTTTATGATATTGGGCATTTAAGATTTAGCTGGTTACACCATTTTCTTTATCTGAAAGTCTTATAAGAAACCATGTTATCTAGATTGTTAGCCTTCAGAGTGAAGCTCTATGATGGAAATTGCTTTGAGACAGTGTTCTAAAAGAAGGTTCAATTTTCTTAGCAGAGCTAGATAAATGAATGGTCAAGTTTATGCTTATGATCATTTTACCATTTGTTTTAAAGTAATTTTTATTTCACCTAGTGCTGTATATTTGAAATATTAGGTGATAATGTCTTAATTTTAAAATCAATAAAATTTTTATAATATTTCTAATATTTTAAAAATCTTGCATTCGAGAATTGCAATTATTTTACCAAGAGGCAAATGTTGACTTTTGTATTCATTTTCCATATCTATGCCTCAATTTACCACAAGTTGGTGCCTTAAAACAGCACGCATTTGTCTTACAGTTCTGGGGGTGAAATCCCAAGTGTGTCTCCTGGGCTGACTTTCCTTGTCTGTCACAGCACACCCTCTGGATGTTGTGAGGGGTAATCGGCTCCCTTGCCTTTTGCAGTTCCTTGAGTTGTTGAGTTGTGTTTTTTTTTTTTTTTTTTTTTTTTTTTTTTGCTGTGGGCTGGTGGTTTCTTCCTCTCACTTCACAGCCAAAAGCATAGCACCTTGCATCAGTTGTCATGTTGCCTTCTGTCTCTGTAGTCAAATATTCCCGTTTCCCTCTTACAAGACACTTGTAATTGCATTTAGGGACCACCAAGATAATCTAGAAGAATCTGCATTTTCTCAAAACACTTTGTTTGTATGCGGCCAGAAACGGGACAGCTGGATCATATGGCAAATGTATTTTTAGCTCTTTGGAGGAACCTCCGTGCTGCTCTCCATAATGGCTATGCTCATTTCCATTCTCGCCAGCAATATGGGAGCTTTTCTTTTCTCTGTATCCTAACCAGCACTTGTTATGTTTTGTGGTTTTGATAATAACTATTCTAACTAGGGTGAGATGACCTCTCCTTGTGGTTTTGATTTCCATATCCCTAAAGGCTACTGATGCTGAAGATTTTTTTCATATACTTATGAGTTATTTGTAATTTTTCTTAGAAATGTCAATCCGGTGGGTTTTCTCATTTTAGGGTGGATTATTTTTGCTATTGCTGACTGTTGAAATTCCTTTGCTATTATTCTATTGTCTCGTGACTAATTTTAAGTCCTTTCTTCTCTGAAGGTAGTCTGTTTGCTCTGCTGGTTGGCTCCCTTTCTGTACAGACTCTTCTTATTTTGATATATGCCATTTCTCCATATTTGTGCTTACCTTCTCTGCTTTGTTATTTTGTGTTTTGGGTTTTTATTAATCTCTTCTCTCTCTGGCCTTTTTTGTTAGATAATTAAGAAATTGATCTGGAGGTTTTGAAATTTCTACTATATAAATTCATGTAAGGCTTTTTGTCCATTATAAATATTTGTAGCTGCATTCAGTGAGCTTATTATGTAGTGTGGTCATTATGATCTGGTTAAATATTTAAAAATTTGGCTGTGTGATTATGATTCACTTGGCCATCAATTTAAAAGTGCTATTTAATTTCTAAATGTTTGGAAACATTTATAGCTGTCTGTTTCTAAGTTTGTCTTAATTATCCTTAAGCCAAAGTACAATTTTAGTCTTTGATTAGCAAACTTTTGGGTGTGCTTATATATGCAGGTGCATGGGTATATGCATATATGAGATCTTATGCAACTCTGTATATGTTTATGTACAGGCCAAAGGTCAACCATAATAACATTTGTCAGCAGCAGCTGTCTACCTTGCTTTTTTGAGACAGAGCTTGTCACTGGGACCTGGGATTTACCAATCAGGTTTGACTGGTCAGTGAGCCCCTGGAATTAGCCTTTTCTGCCTCTAAAATTAACTACCTTTTAAAATTAATTTAAGAAGCCATCAATTTGATGCTTGAAAATACTATTTTAAATATCTGTCTACATATTTACAAGTATCTCATTTAGTTCCACTATTTTCTGAAAAAGTGCAATTGAAGTTACCTACATTGATCATGAATTTGTATATTTCATTTATTCCTGTTAAGTTTGGGTTTACATAATATAAGCTATTTCTTTGTTTGATGCAAATGATATTATCACATATTTGATAGAGTAACAATACTGATTGATTAAATCAGTAAATGCTTATGGTTTAAAAATGTATATAGTTTAGTATTGTATTGAGCCACCATCTTTATTTTAATGTGTATTCAAAAAGGTTTTGTTTGTTGGTTTGTCTAGTTTTTTGTTTGTTTGGTTTGGTTTGGTTTGTTTGTTTGTTTGTTTGTTTTCTAGTCAGGGTTTCTCTGTATAGCCCTGGCTGTCCTGGAACTCACTTTGTAGATCAGGCTGGCCTCAAACTCAGAAATCCACCTGCCTNTGCCTCCCAAGTGCTGGGATCAAAGGCTTGCACCACCACCACCAGGCTTGTTTGTCTAGTTTTTATTTGGTTGGTTTTTTTGGTTGGTTGGTTGGTTGGTTGATTGGTTGGAGTTTTATGCTATCATTCTACATCATTTCTGCATCTTATTACCTCCATTTATCCACATGTTTCAAAACATGGTTCATGTTTTGTCATGATGTGCCTCTTTAAAAATCCCATATGAAAGTCTCAATCACTTTATTCCACTACTATTAAATATCATTGTACTGGCTAGTTTTGTGTCAACTTGACACAGCTGGAGTTATCACTGAGAAAAGAGCTTTAGTTGGGGAAATTCGCCCATGAGATCCAGCTGTGGGGCATTTTCTCAATTAGTGATCAAGGGGAAGAGGCCCCTTGTGGATGGGACCATCTCTGGGCTGGTAGTCTTGGATTCTATAAGAGAGCAGGCTGAGCAAGCCAGGGGAGACAAGCCAGTAAAGAACTTCCCTCCATGGCTTCTGCATCAGCTCCTGCTTTCTGACCTGTTTGAGTTCCAGTCCTGCATCCTTTGGTAATCAACAGCAGTATGGAAATGTGAGCAGAATAAACCCTTTCCTCCCCAACTTGCTTCTTGGTCATGATGTTTGTGCAGGAATAGAAACCCTGACTAAGAAAAGCATCTTATCTTGTGAAGTATTAGTGTTATTCTTTCTAAATGGTTAATTAAATTCTTAGATTAGAAGCATCAAGATTTCTATTTCAGTGGATAGATATTTAATTATTGACTTGATTTTTGTAAGAATCATGTGCTTTATAAAAAACATTTTCCTTCTTCATAGTTAGTTTTGGTAGTTGTGGTTTTTCAGCTTTTACATCCATATCCTGATTTCATTTTTCCATGTATTTTCAATTTAAAGTTTTTCTGCTGACCACCTTTGAGTTTACTGACCTAATACTTGGTGCTGCATAGTTTATTATTAACTTATAAGTGAATTCTTTATCTCCAATCCTTTATTTTATACATCTCCAACATATACCCAGTTTTATATCTTTTAGATCTTAGTTTAAATCCATTATATGTGTATGAAAGTTCATATGTTCCCTCAATTTTTATTATATTATTTACAACTATAGTTCCACTATTTTCTGAGAAAGTGCAATTGAAGTTACCTACATTGATCATGAATTTGTATATTTCATTTATTCCTGTTAATTTTGGGTTTACATAATGTAAGCTATTTCTTTGTTTGATGCAAACAATATTATTACATATTTTTGATAGAGTAACAATACTGATTGAATAATGTTCATTCTATAAATGCTTATGGTTTAAATGTATATAGTTTAGAATTGTATTGATCCACTATCTTATAAGCTTTTACGCTCTCACCAACACCTGATTCACTTTGGTGCCAGTATCTACCAGTGTTCTTTGTGAGTGCCCGCTATTTCTTTTTCTTATAGATGTGCTCAGTAGTTTCTTTCATTGTCCTCTTTTGTTCCCAGTGGTTTTTGCCATCCATTGCTCAGTGTTGATCTGTGTTCTGGAACATGTGGGTGCTCTTTGACGTGAGTTGCACCTATCCCCTATAAACATTGACGATGTTGTAAACCAAACAATGCTTTATATAGAATAATCCCACCATTCGCCATTTTAATGTCTATTGTTCTAATTAGCTGCTGCAAACCATGCTACAACAGTGTTGCTTTTTCACGACTTCTTGAAGAGAGATAGAGACCTCCATTCATATACCCATTTAGGATGTTGTTAGATATTCATATTACTAGTTATAACTCTCATAATATTCCTAACATCTAAATTATAGATATATATGTATTGAAAAGGCAATATACACACGCTCTGGGAGTGTACATCCCCCACAGATAATGGCAATGCTGCACACCTGCTTATCCTTTCTGATGACTAATGCATTGCCCACTACACTATTGTAGGACAGATAAAACTACAGAAACTACAGCTTCTCAGCATCACAAGAAATAAATTAAAGCATATATTGATTGCCTAGAAAAGGATCACAGCAAAACAAGAAATATACATGCATTTTTGCTCAATGAGTATCAGTTTGGTACCATCTGATGTCAAAAATCTGCAGGTCAAAGCCATCTTAGATGAGGGACTTTATGTTTAGTGATGATAGTCATATCAAAGTTTGCATTCATATTCTACTCTCAAATGTCTAGTAGCTTCCTTTAAGGTTATGTACAGGCATTATCCAGAACATTAAGTTAAAGGCTATTAAAGGAATCTTTCAGGGCGTTCCTCTATGCTGGGGGCCAAGGGTGTATGACAAAGTTTACTATTTCACTAAAAATATCTTTTGCATCATTTTATGCATATTTTTATTCTAGATACATTGCTTTGTTTTTATTCTTTCTTTTCTTTATGAGTTGTACCATGAGTTTGTTGCACTCTCATTCAAAGTAATGATCCCTAAGCTAATAATCTCAGTATTCACCGTTACTTTCATTTCTTCCTTTGTTTTGGTTGTCATTCGTTTGAGGGGATGATAACCATCTTAATCATTTTCAGTCTTTTTTAGTTTTGCGTATATACACATCCAATCAGTATCCCTTTAGATTTTGCTTTGGCTACCTATCTTATGTTTCTATCTACTATTCATTAATATTCAATTTCAAACACTGTCCAGTCTTTGTTATGTTTAATTATTTGATCTATAATATACTTTAAAGTACTTACATTAAAAAAAAAAACCTGTGATTTGGCTATTTTGTCATTAATTTCAAAAATACAATTTTATTTAAAGAGATTTGGTTGCTAGTTCATACAAGCAATGTTGATTTTCTTTACCTGTATTCAATGTTTGAAATGTACACATCAATCAGAAGATTAAAATTCAGACTGCAGTTTCTGTGTTGACCAGTTTGCCTCTCATTTACTTTGCTCAACAGGTCTAGCCCTACAGTTCCAACTCAAAGTGGGATTGGTGTTCTGTGTCTTTGCTTTGGGTAATGAGGAAATTATCATCTTCAAGACCAGGAACTCCTCTTTGTCTCTCATGTCTCTTTTACACAAGCTAGAAGTTCTGAGTGTGTAGCTCCCATCCTGCAAACTTGAGGAAATTCATTACTTTCTTGTTAGCTGTGTGAGGGTTAACAATATTTCTTAGTTTCCAATGTGAATTTAGTTCAAAATTCTCTCTGGTAGAAAATAAATTCATCCATTTGATTCCATATGCAAATTCACTTGATTCTGTACCACTTATTGAATAGTCCAGCCTCTGTGCACTAATCACAATAATAAATCCCAAGTCCAGAATCCATGTTTTACCATGCAAAACTATTTTTTATTGTTCTATACTTTCTCACCTCAGTGACATATTTTTCTTATTTCTGGTAATAAATAAGTAGCAGAGTCAATCTTTGTTTATTCATTCTTCTTTGTATTCAATACAGAAATTGATGCTGTGTGTTGGAATTCTTTGAACTAATATGATAATTTGAGAGTTGATTTTTAAAGTATTTAACCTATATGCCCACAGACATCTTTAATTCTTCCATATATTGTTTTACTGTTCTATAATTCAAGTTCTCCAATTTTAAAATTATATTATTTCCCTGTGTAAAGGTTCCTTAAAGAAGTCATTTATAAAATTAAAGATCTATGTAATTTTTTACTCTATTGCACAGATTATTTGAAAGCTTGAGTTTTCCAGTTCTGTGTTGCCTTTATATATGATGGAGCTAAATTTGTAGCATAGTGAGTTCAGAGTCAAATCAGATAAACTTACTTACTACCTTTAATTGTTTCCTATGAATTATTTGCATTTTCCTCATACATGCTTATACTTTTAAGCCAGGAAATTTTGCTTGTGAATAGTCCTGAGACCATTACTGTTTTCTCCTTTTCCCACAGGTGTTAAGTCTTATGAACAGAAGTGGTCTGAGCACCCTCAGCTCACTGCTGGAAGCCTGGAGCACTTGCAGCATTCACCTTCCCTGTGTCTCCCAGCTATGACCTTCCAAGATGAAAAGGTCTCTTTCTCCTCCAAGCGTTCTAATCATATTGGTCATGATTGAAATTTCTTTATATTAGTAATGTGGTCATAGAAGTGACATGGCTTTCTTTTTATTATTATAAATATTTTACCTGGAATTAGCATGATTTTTTGTGTTACCTTCCTTACATATTGATGAACTAACTTTGTATAATAATTGTTTTAAATGACTTCATCAATGGTTATGAGTGATACTGAAATTAGAATTTTTATGTGACTATAACTTTGGAGAAGATCCTCTTTTTCTTTTTTCTTGATACATTTTTTTCAGGGAAGTAGATATTAAGCATCTGATTTCTTCATTTTCTTTATTACTTTCATTTGGTCTAAACAATTAGATTAATATTTTATTTGAATACCTTTACTTTTAAATGTCCATGTGTGTTTCCCCAGCTAAATTTCTGATGTTATAGGCTACACACAATCCTTCCACATCCCTACTGTGGCCCCAGCTCAGAGAAAGGAAGTATGTGAAAATAAAATTTGGATGCATCTAAGTAAAATTCTGTTCAGATGTTCTGATTGAATTGAGACTGAATCTCAAGTAGTTTTACATTGCATTTATCTGATAGTTAGATATGTTAAACATGTCTTGAAGACTTTATTAACCATTGATATTTCTTCCTTTGAGAACTTCTATTCAGCATCATAGCCCCTTAAAAAACAAACTGGGGTGCTTGTTTTCTTGATGCTTAGCTTTTTGAGATCTTTGTATAGTTTATACGTAGTCTTCTTTCAGATGTCTATCTGGCAAAAATTTTCCCCCATTCTTCAGGCTGCCTTCTCACAGTTTCCTTTACTATATGGAAGCTTTATAGTGGTATGTTATCCCATGTGTCAATTTCTGATCTTATTTCCTGTGCTACTGGAATTCTACTTAGAAAGTCTTTACAACTGTGTTAGTAACTTGAAAGATACTCTGTACTTTTAACTCGAGAAATTTTGAGATAACAGGTTTTAGGTTGATGTCCTTGACATGTGTTCACTTGAGAATTTTACAGGGTCAAAGGTAAGAACATAGTTTAATTTTTATAGAGGTTGAAATTCAAGTTTCCTGGCACCATTTGTTATACACACACACACACACACACACACACACACACACATATATATATAATCTTAGGTTTTTCATTGCTGTGAAGAGACACAATGTCCAAGGCAACTTTTATAAAGGACAACATTTAATTGGGACTGGCCTACCCTTTTAGAGGTTTCATCCATTATCATCATGGCAGGAAACATGGCAGTGTGCAGGCAGATGGGTTGCTGGAAAAGCTGAGTTCTCTATTGATCCAAAGGTATCCAGAAGAAGAGTGTCTTTCAGGCAGCTAGAAGGAGGCCCTCAAGACCCACTCCCAGAGTAAGACATTTCCTCCAACAAGGGTACACTTCCTAATAGTGGCACTCACTGTGCGAAGTGTGGAAAGCCTCTTGGGGTACTGCTTGACAGGAGTCTGAAATTGGCTAAGGACAAAGAAGTGGGCTTCAGACAGGAATCTGAGTGGCCTAGGACCAGGAAGTAAGCTCAGGCAGGAATCTGACATTAGGGCAAGATAAGGCAAGAATCTCACTTTCGGCTGTGATAGGGAAGTAGGATAAGGCAGGAATTTTAGTCTTAGGGNGGAACTAGGCCTCTGACAAGATTGTTGGGCTTGGACGAGGAAGGGGGCTCAAGTACTTCGGTCATTATGACAAGCCCTTTGTNACAACTCTCGGGAGTAACCACAGGACTCACTTGCTGCTTGTTAGAAGTTCCTTATCGCACTGCTGCTTTGTTCCTCCTTGTACTGCTTGCCCCAAATACTCGAATGTAATTAAAGTGGTATAAAAAGTAGGTTGGAAAATAAAAATTTGCCTTCAGTCTCAGAATTGACTGGGGTCACGCTACAATGTTGTCTAACTCTCTTTTTTCTTTTTAATCCTCACTCCCCGCGCTGGAGAACCTGTTGACTGAACAGGCTTGGTCAGTGAAGCGTATTCAAATATATGCAAATCTCTATCAAATATCAGGTATCTGTTGTTTGGAGTTATATCTGTGTCCTCTATTCTTTTCCCTTGACTTCTGCATTTATGTTTGTGCCAATACCATTCTGTTTTTATTACTACAGACCTATAGTAAAATTTGAAATAAAGTATGGTCATAGCTTCCCAGTATTCTTCCTGCTCAGGATTGCTCTCACTGTTTCTGATCTTTAGTACTTTTAATTCTTTAGTTTTTTTCTGTTTTTAATTCTAGATCCTGGTTTTTTTCTTTTCTTTTCTTTTCTTTTGTTTTTCATTTTGTTTCGTGGAAGGTATTTAGGATTGGACCACATCTGTAAATTGATTTGATAGGTGTCCATTTCACAAGATTAATTATTTTAGTTCATGATCCTTTCTATCTTCTAGCATCTGCCTCAATTTCTTCAAGTTTTCATTACAAAGGCCTTTTATTTCCTTGGCTAAGTTTGTTCCTAGGTATTGTATTTTCATATGGATGAAGCTGTTGGCAGACTAATTGTTTCCCTGATTTCTTTGTTATTGTCACTGCTGCATAGGAAAGCTCTGATTTTTTTTTTTTTTTGCTAGTTATTTCTTTATTAGATATTTTCTTTACTTACATTTCAAATGCTATCCTGAAAATTCCCTATACCCTCCCCCTACTCCTGCTCCCCTACCCACCCACTCCTACTTCTTGGCCCTGGCATTCCCCTGTACTGGGGCTTATAAAGTTTGCAAGACCAAGGGGCCTCTCTTCCCAATGATGGACGAATAGGCCATCTTGTGCTACTGGTAATAAGGACACATGCTCCACTATGTTCATAGCAGCCTTATTTATAATAGCCAGAAGCTG
>NC_034602.1:3851765-3888831 GCF_900095145.1 Mus pahari | reverse complement strand
CACTGATAAGTGGATATTAGTCCAGAAACCTAGAAAGCTCTGATTCTTATGTGATATTTTCATAGCTGCAACATTAACCAGTTTTGAGGGTTTGATGGTGTCATTACAGCTTCACATTTGCTTTCATTTTCCTATTTGTATCTCTTTATTTCACTATCTTGTCTTGTGCTTTACCTGTGACTTCAATTAAATAATAGTGGAGAAATTTGCCTTGCTGCTGATTTTAGTGAAAAAAGTTGGCATTTTGTGTTATATGTTCAACATTATGTTGGCTACAGGTTTGTTTTCTACAGCTTTTTATTACAGTGGGATATTATCTTATCTCTCCATCCAAAGCCTCTTCAGGAAGAGATGTTCGAGTTTTTCGAAGGCCTTCTATACATCAAATGAGATTTTATGATTTCTTTATATGTAGATGATGGAAAACATTTATTGATTTGAGTATGTTGAATTATTCTGCATCTCTAGAATGAAACCACTTGGTCATTTTGAAGGATCTTTGTTATATTGTCTTGAATACACTTTCCCAGTATTTCACTGGGAATTTTTCTATCTATGTTCATGAGAGAGATGAGTCTGGAAATTTTTTTGTTATTGTGGTTTGACCAGAAATCTATATATTAATGACAATGCAGTACTAAAATAACACACTGTCATCATGTTTAATAATCTGTGGTTTTATATCTAGTGGCGTTTCTTTTCTGCAATTGGGTCCATCTATGTTTGGTGCTTGAGTTGGCTAGTAGTCATCTGAGAGAAGGGAGCCTCAACTGATAATGCTTCCATGAGAACAAACTACATGCAAGCCTGTAGGGAATTTTCTTAATTAGTGATTGATGTGAGAGAGTCCAGACCACTGTAAGTGTGGCCATGCCTAGGATGGTGGTCCAGAGTATCATAACTGAGAAAGCCATGAGAGGCAGCCAGTAAGTATTTCTTGTCTGGCCCTCTCATCAGCTCATGTCTTCAGGTTCCTGTCCTGATTGATTTCCTGCCCCAAATTCTTTGGCGATGAACTGTGATATAGAAGTATAAGACAAATAAACCCATTTCATCCCAATTTTTTTTTCCATCATGATGTATCATCACTGCAATGGCCACCCTAACTATAAAAGTTCATGTAGATCAAGAGTGTAATATCCTTTGGCGGATTGATTGTTCTTTTGAAGAGTATGAAGTGAGCTTTCTTATATCTTTTGATTAGTTTTGGTTTGAAGTCTACCATGTCCAACACTGGAATATCAATGCCTTCTAGTTTCCTATTTCTATTCCTTGGAAATGACTTTGTCTATCCTTTGGCCATCAGGTGGATTCTATTGTGGTTGATAGGTGTGTTTCTTGAAGGTGGCCAAATCATAGATCATGGTTTTCTAAACCAGTCTTCTAGTCTGTGGATCTTTATAGGGGGAACTGAGACTGTTACAATTTAGAGTTCTTTTTCAAATTTATATTAAGTCCTGTCATATTGTTGGTATTTTGATTTCTTAGACCTTGCTCAATTCTCATGGTGTTGTTTGTTCTATGACGTCTTGGATGCATTTCTCTTCAGTCTGAAGTATTACTTCCCATTTCTTCCATGCAATTAGATTATTAGACATGTGTTCCTTTCATCTGTCTTATCTTGGAAAGATTTTATTTCCTTTTACATTTTAATAGATAGTTTTATTTGGGGCACAATAATCTGGTAGACAGTTGCAGTCTTTCAGAACTTGGATTTTAAAGTTTCTTTTGAATAATCATCTGTTATTCTGTTGGCTCTGGCTTTGTGATTTGACTGTTTTTTCTTACTGCTTTCCATAACTGATGTTATGGGATCCACTTACTTCTTAGTGTGGGGAGGTATGTGAATTGCAAACATGTGCTTAGAGACACTTTACCTGCTAGTAAAGCAAGGAACATGATGGAAGTTTAGGGCCTTGATTCAAATATCTTACTAGTTTATAATTTGACTAGCTAACTCTTATAAAAAGCCATATTCTCTATTTGCTTAGTGAACCCTTCTGAAATATGCATCCAGCTGATCAAATTAGTTAATTTTGTATTTCAGGAACAGTCCTTAATTACATCTCTTTCAAATTGCATTTACAGTTATTAAATTTCTCCAAATCTCCTACTGTCAGATTTGTTTATTTTTTTCTAACTTGGAAAGAATAGTTTTTCTTTATGTATTCTGATGATGTTTTGAGAAATAGCTAAATTTATAATTCAACTTAGTAATGTATTTTTAATCTCAACAAATGCATCTGTTTTCTAAAGTGCATTTTGATTAAAGTTAATTTACCTACATTAGGCTTATTTAGTGTTAAAAGGAGATATATTTCCAGTTCTTTTACTTTCACCCATTACATTTTTGTAGTATTACTCTTAAAATAAAACACTTCAATTTTTTGTCTTTTATATTTTATGTGGCAATGTGTCAGTTTATATATAATATAACATCATTTTATTTAAGCTTATATTAGCCAGTTTTTGCCTTTTAAAAAATTTATCTGTCTCTTCTATGTTCCTATAATCTTCTTTTGCTATTTATTTTTATTATTTTAAGAAAATTTTAGTCTGGAGAGATCATTCCAAGTTGACAGTATTTGCTGCCCTTGCAGAGAACCTAGACTTGGTTTTGCCTAGCAGCCACATTGAGTATGTCATAACAACCTGCTCTAGTATGTCATAACTCCAGCTCTAGCAGATTCAATGTTTGCTTTGGGTGCCTGCAGACACATGAACACATCTATACATACCCACTTTCAGAAACAAAGACACAATACACATGAATAAAATAACAACATTTAAATTGTTGGGGTTTTTTGTTTGTTTTGTTATGCTTTTTCTTTTTCTTACATTATTAGACAAGGATTCTGTTTTCTTTCTGTCTTTGTCACAAACACTAACCAAAAATAACTTTAAGAGGAAATGTTACATTTCATGTTACACTTCCAGGTCACACAGTCTATCACTGTGAGAAGTCAGGGCAGGAACCATGGGAAAAAAAGTTTACTGGATTGTTCTCATTGGCTTGCTCAGCTAGCTTTCTAATAGAGCACAGACCCATATATGTAGGGATGGCACACTGGTCCAGGCCTTCCTATAGGATTAGCAATTAAGAAAATGTCTCAAACACATGCCTTTTGGCTAATCTGATTGAGGCAATTGACCAATCGAGATTCAGTTGGATGTTTCTAGGCTGGGTTAAATTAACAATTAGAGCTAACTAGAAAAAAACGTTTTGTTTTGTTTTGTTTTGTTTACTAAACAACACTGTACATTTTTCTTCTAAAATCCACTCTATATTAATGTGTATGTAATATACATATTCATACACTCATCTACCAATGTATTATTTTTCCATTCAGACCTTATTCATTTAGATTTATCTAGACATTACCCTATTGGGTAATCATGATCTTTGTAATCAGTACACCTAACTTAATTTTGCTTACTGGATTGATAGTAAATTCACCTAGTTTTAATGTTTTGAAAATATGTTTAGCTAGATTGTGTTTTTACTGGATCTAGAACTGTATATGTAACTATTTTGTAGCATAAATGTAATTGTGATATTCTGTATTTGATAATGTCTATTTAGTAATTGTCATCTCCTTAGATTCCTTCAGATGTTTCTGAATACACTGCTTGGTCTAGAACAGGAACATTTTTATTATGTCTCTTCTATTCTCTGTGCTTTTGTATGTTAAAATGTAAGCTTAGTGCTTCCCCGCTTTGCCTCTCAGGTCATCGTTATTCCTTCATTTTTGTCCTATTGTACTACCTGGTGAGTTCTTATTTTCAAGATACTGCTTTATTTAACTCTAGAATTCGTGCTCCACTCTCTTTTGTATTTGTAGGTTAACACATTCTTGCTCATAACTGTCTTAATTCTAAGTACATATGATATAATTATATTGAATTTAATGACTATATGGCATTTCCTAGATACACGTTAAGCCTTTGCTTGAGTGACTTATCTTCTGCTCCCCCCGCCCCCTGCCTGTCCATTTTGTGTGCTGATTTTCATTTCTTTTTTACTGTGTGGTATAGATGGCATCTCTCTATGTTACTCAGACTGGTCTCCAGATCCCGGGCAAAGTGACCTCTCTGCTTCAGCTCACCCGGGCCACAGAGTTCACCACTATTTTCAGCATATAGAGGAATTTTTATGATTGCAAACGTACCTGGAGTCTCTGGATGACCTCACCTTCCAGAATTTATTTACCTTCACTTCTAATTTGCAGGAAGGATAGATAATAATTTGAAGCAACCTCAACCCAATGAGCAACTGAAGTGTGAATTGAAGCTGGGCTTTAGTGTTTATGAGGAATGGCTTATTTCCAGATTTTATTTATTATGAGAAGAGAACCTTTGGAATCCGACGTGAATGAAAGATTCGTCGGGGTATCTTCTCCTGAATGCCAATGTTTGACTTTTCAGATTTGGAGATTTGCTAAAATGCCCGCTCGGCATCTTGGCCCTGCCAGAAACTTATATATATGAATGCAAACTTTTATGTTTTCAGTGATTTGATTTGAAATAAGATGGTCAGTTCTTGGTGACAGAACTGTCCTCACTGGGTTTTACATTTGTATTTTTACATTTTATAACTCAATTTCAAATATTACTTTCATTCCTTTAAATATCATATTGTTGTTTTGTAAATTATATTTCAAATTTTCAGTTTTAGGTTTACATCTTGGGCTTTTCATGGGCCTTTGCGGTTGATTCTGGATCATAGTGCCATATTTCTTTCTGTGCCTTAAAATTTTTTTTCAGTTATCTTTGAAGAGCACAGTTGGCACATCTCACCATAGATCATTTGCTTTTTCTTCTAGTTAGCACTTGAGTTTGTGATGAATAAAAAAAGTTTGTTTATCCAACATAAAATTCAAAATTCTTAGTACTGTCTACAAAGCATGTATACTTGGGGCTAGAACAATTTTCAGTATTAAGAACACCCACTGTCCTTTCAGAAGAACTGGCTTCAGTTCCCACAAACAATTTGAGAGCTCACAACTGACTAACTCTAGTTTCACGAACTCTGGTGAACTTTTCAGGCACCCAGGTGTACATGATACATTTATAATAAGCAGCTACACATATACTCATAATTCAAAATATATACATTTTAAAAGAAAGGATTTTAATTTCAAGACCATCTAGACATATCATCCGTATAAAGGATACTTCTCAACTTTCTTTCTTTTTATTCAGCCTTCCCCCTAGCTTGTAGGCATTCCTCTTAGATTCACTGTTATTGGGAAGTCTTGGTTTGGACTAAAATTTTCTCTCCTGTCCACATCACATTTTGACAAATCTGATGCATATTCTAGGCTGAAAGCATCTCAGAGACTATTAGAGCTGATAACAAAATATAACAATCAGGGTAACTTACAGAGAGTAGAAAATATTTGTTTGGCTGTTTGGTCCTAAGAACTCTTAAGATATGGGCTCTGGAACGTCTAGTGTCTGGTAAGGACTTGCCTTTGCTTCCAAGATGATGCCATACTGCTGTGTCCTCCAAAGGGAAACAGTACGTCTTCTTCATGTGGTGCAGGGAGGACCAGGCAGCAGGATCTCTGTCCTCCGTAAGGTACTAACGCATTCATGGGCTTTCCCTCCGTACTTAGTCACTTTCCCAAAGGCCTCAACAAGTTTTGTTTTGTTTTTGTTTTTAATATATAGGAAAAAACATCTCTATGAAATGTAGTTTGGGAAATATATTGCTGTTTTCTTAGTGTGGGATCAACACATTCAACATATGGTCAGAAATCTAATCATTGTATATTTTGTTCACCTATAATGAAGCTAACATTAGAACAGCAGTAGGAGAGCACAGACAGGCTGGTAAAGTAGAGGGAAGCTGAAGAAATACTTGGTAGTTTAGTCCCTAGGATAGGGGACTTGTGGAGGGGAAACCGGGAAGGGGGATAACATTTGAAATGTAAATAAGTAAAATAACCAATAAAGAAAGAAATACTTGGGTGTTCAGATTTTTGAGTCTTAAGAACATGCGGAGATCTAATCCATGAGTCAGATTCTAACATAAATACACTAGTTTTGTTTATTTTATACGCTTTTGTGGTTTAAAAAAAATGTTACCAAGATGAGCTTCTTTACCTCTTGGAAAAAGTTTTTAAATATGTATAATTGCCATTTAAAAATGAATTCATAGAGAAATATATTTATTGTTTCATGCAGATCTCCTGTGGAAACCTGCAGATGCTCAAATAAGAAACATTCTTGCCCACTCTCTTGAATAAACATGTTGCAAATACAGTGTATTTGCATACACAAGAGAATAATTGTTTCAAAGATATGGGCTGTGAACACATGTGGTTGTCTGCCAAATTATGAACACCAGGCAAGAGACATATTTTTCAGGTGTACAGCTTGAGGAAATTATTGAACACTCAGAGTAAATGTCATGTCTTGGGGACTATTTGGAGAAGTGTAGGTGTGACTATATATGAAGCAGTCGGTCCCTCTGGCTTCTACTGAAACTGATGGAAAATTTGTCTTATTTTTCTGTTGACAAAGAGAAACAAAAGTGTAGCTCTCTTAACGCATAGTTTGTTAAGCAATTTCCATTTTGTAGTTGCATCTCACAGATGTTCCAAAATGGTTAAGCTAAAAAAGTGTGTTTCAGCTCCTAAGTGGTAATGAAATGCCTTTCTCTCAGTTGAATGCATACATATGTTTGTCTATTTGTATGTATGTGTATATGAATTTATTTATATAGCTCACATACTGAAAGAAGCATGCTTAAATATATATTTGTATTTCTTTATTTGTATGTATATGCATAACATGAATGTGAAGGTCAAAAGATAACTAACTTTTCTCACTCTGCCCTGTGGGTGTCAGAACTTGAACCCACTTCCTCAAACTTAGTGGTACTTGTCTTTGCCCGATGGGCTGTCTTACTAACTAAAGAATCATCTTTAGAGACCAGAAAAATCCCTGTTGATTTATGTTTGATTTAGAAGTTATAGCATTATATGCTGTACTTAAATGCTTGAGTTTCCCTTGTACTTTATAATTTGTTTTCAGGGGAGCTAAGCAGTTTCAGAGTGTTTACAGATAGTTGCAGACTATCAGCTCCAACTGAGCTGAAAGAGCTCCAGTCCTCAACCCACTGACATCATTACAATGCATGCTTAGTATTAGCTTGGCAATAGATATCAGTTTCCAGAGAGTAGCACAAAAAGAAAGAAGTTTCCAAAAACATCCCTTTTTAGTAACCACACCTCAAGCAAAGTGCTGACACAGACGTTCCTGTCTAAGGGCAGCTGTACAGCCCAGTTTGTCAGACCTTCTGGTTTAGATAGATTTTATGGCATTAATTGTTACTAGTGTCCCCTTTATTGTCAAAACACAGTTTTGAAAGATTATGTGGCTAATAACATTAAAAGGGAAGGAAAATGGCCTAATATCACATATTCATGTTGAATCTCTCCACACAGTGAAAGACAATCTTTGTTTAAAGAGTTCTTCTTGCTCTTCAGTTTAAGCATGTAATTGATTTACATTTTGGTGAGAAGTAGTTTGGGGGTTCATTGTCTTGGCAGTTATAGAAATCATTGTCACATTTTGTACAGAGTGAGGGGATCTATATGTACACATTTAGGTATCATTATTTATTTCTACTTGTCTAAGAACAAATCCTAAACACAACTTATAGAAAATAATGTTTGATATGTGAACCGGGTGTGTTTATGTGAGGAAAAGATATTAGTATGAATTTCAGCTGTAGAAAGCTATAACCAATGGGTTTATGTTAATTGCCACATATCTTTGTGTCTTTAGTCATTGGTTTCCTGTATCACATACAGGTACTATCATGTCATAATTATTGATAACAAGATATATTTGAATAGACCTTTTGCTTCATTGTTAGTGTTTGATTTAGATTCTTTAGATTCTCTTATGGAAGTTGGATGACTAGTAAGAGTCTGTTTTCAAAGTTCCTATAGGAGTTCTGGGTAATAATCATTCCAAGTCTTCCCGGGAGCTTGTTTTTATTCACATCTGAACGAACTACAACTTGAAACCTCACAGGTTTGATGATAACAAGCCAGATAACAAGAGCAGGGAGACCCATGGGAACAGATCCATCTACATATAGATTATGTTTCTCTAATCCAGTAGTTCTCAACCTTCTAGGTGCTGCAAATTTTTAATACACTTGCTCATGTTGTAGTGACTCTGCTAACAATACAATTATTTTTGTTGTTACTTCATAACTCTAATTTTGCTACTGTTATGAATCATAAATATTTTTTGGAGATAGATGTTTGTTAAAAGGATTAACATGCACAGGTTGAAACTGCTGCTCTAATCCTCGCTAGAGTAGTGGTCTTGACAGGCCATTAGGGTATCAAATAGCATGCTCAGAGTTATCAGTGTAGGTAACAGGATAACTGAGTATGTGAAAGAATTCAAACAAGGAAACCATAGGCCATTAGACACAGATCCTGATTAGCTGTTATTCAATAAAGTCATGGAAAGTGTGTCAAAGTGCTGAGTGACCAAGTCACCTGGGTTGAAGCCACTGCAGGCAACTGCAGCTCTACTTATTATTTATCTCTGTATTGAAAACCACTAAAACTCAAACAGCTTATTTGCTCTGTTTCTATAAAGAAAGGGTAGTAAGCATCCATAGAACGTTGTCTTCTGTCTCGTGCATGAAGCATGGTCATTGCTTGAAGTACAATATTCTCTCACTGTTTTTCTTTCTGTAATTGAGTGGCATTCTTTATCAACTCTACAGCAGGCTAAGGATGAAGACTGTAGTCTTTTGACAAGCTCTCTAGTTTTCCTGCTTTACATACTCCAAATTCAGCACTAGAATATGTATCCACAGCAACCAGCAAGTAATGGAGTTCAATGTTTTACTAATGCAGAAATTCAGAAGTGAAGAGGTTGTCCTTCATATTCATTTTGCTTTTTTTCTACTCATAATCTTTGCTGATTCTCTCACTGCCAAGTAATAAAAACTGTTCATAAATCTGTTTAAAAATCATTATTGCCTTCATTCCTTCAGATGGTCAATAATGACTTTAAGATAATTCATAAATTGCAATCTTATATGATCTGCCGTCTTAAATTCTTGAACACAGATAAATGTATTTCTTTCGTAAGTATAACAGATTACAGTTTCTGGGTCTATTTTAGGTCCATGGTGACTAATGATTGCATTTGTGACAAATCTCCTGATTTCCAGATCTTAAGCCTTAAGGAGCCTCTTTGAAACTGCTCTCATCCATATGGCCATCATGAAATTCTTGTTCAATCAAGCCCTTGATAAACTAAGGTTAGTATCATAATAGGATCTAGCTTTAGATGCTAAGAAAGCCCTGAACCCCATGTGGAGTTATGGATGAATTGTATCTATGAGGTTTTTGACATTTTCTTTTCTTGTTAAATTTTAAATGTGGGAGACATGTCAGAATCTTGGCTATCAGCCACATCTGAAAGAAAATATTGCTAAGGCATGAAGAACTTGAGGACATGAAAACACAGCTGAGTAGGGAAGCAAATACAGATAAATTAACAGTTTTTAAAATTATCATGTAAGATTTTTTTTCTTAGCTGTGGTGAATATGAGTTTGATATTGAGTTCTCTCTGGAGAATGCTTCCATACAAAGTAAGTGTGTGTGTGTGTGTGTGTGTGTGTGTGTGTGTGTGTGTGTGCGTGTGTGTGTAGTGTAGTGCTCTTTTACATTCCTTGATACAAAGCACACAGTATTAATATAATATTTTGTTCTAAAAATTGTATGACAGATACTTGAGTTCCATACAAAAGATAATCATGGCTTCCAAACAAGTAAGTATATTGCAGAGATTCAGCAACAACTTACAAGTGTATCATTTAATAATTTAAACAACATAGACACATTTTTGAATAGACAGGTTTTTCTTGGCACCTGGTAAATTATCCTAAAGAGAATAAAATTCATACATGTTAAATTATTGATTAAAACTCAGCTACTATTTGTTCATGGCATTTTTGGATACGCATTTAAGACAGAAATAACATCACTTTAGAGGTTAAAGTGTAATTAGAAACCATCTCATATTAGGAGTTTCTACCTATTTAAGAATTACATAAATGTAAAGTATATTTTCCTTTCAACATGATCTTCAGAAGAGCAGATAATAGACCCCCACTGCACATTTGGATGCTTCCTTTATGTGTAAGTGTGCTTGCTAGTCAATCTTTCCACAGAAATTGGAATTTTGTTTCTCTTGTGTTTTATTTTTGAAAAGGCTCTCTGCTATTGTATCATCCCATTTTCTGGTTTTTGTCCTTTTGTCTGGAGCCTTATTGCCGCATTCCTGGTCTGAGGACTGTGTAGTGAGGGAGATGGTGAGCCATGAGCTTGTATCTAGTCAAGGTTGAAAGAGAACAGGGCTTCTGAAACGAAAGCCGCCGTGAGTAGGGGACATGTAGGTTATTGCCATGACAATACTAATTGTTGGAACTTTATTCTTATCATGGTCTTTATTCAGTTGGATTCACCCGAACGGCACACATAGATGAGCCACTTTAATTTCTGGGCTGGTTTTTGGAGAACATGTAGCCAAGAATCATCACCTTTTTGTTGCGATAACAAAACACACGGTCAAGGGGATCTGAATGGAATTGCATTTTCTAGGCATGCAGAGATCGGTAAGAAGTGAGACTTGCTCCCTGTGACCCCTGGACCCTCTATCTAACAAATGATGGGGTTACATTTTAAATTACAGGATATTCCAATTACTGTGAAATTACGGGGCTCTAGGAGCTCCCTCTACGGGCTAATTTAACGTCTGCAAATGATATTTCTTCTTTTCCTTTCTCCCCCCTTCTTCTTCCCATTTTTTCCCCCAACAAAGCCTCTGTGTGGCCTCCGGGATGGGGTGGCCGCCTAAGGGCCCTGAGGTTGTGCTCCTTGGAGCGTGTGCAAGATGGCTGCCCAAGGCTGTTTGAAGCCGGCGCGTTTGAAGCTGCGGCGCGTGTTTGAAGCTGCGGCGTTTGAAGCTGTCGGGCTTGAAGCTGGCGCGTGTGTTTGAAGCTGCGGCATTTGATGTTCCTGAGGACGTTTGTAAATTTGAGACAGACTTTAATATTGTTAGACGGTAGGGGAGTCCTTTTCAACCCCCTTTTCATATATTTTTTCACTTGAACTTTTAAAAAAGTTTTATTTAACTTTTTTTTTCAACTATTTTAACTACTTATGTCAGCCGAGGAATGCTGTGATTCGCAGTCATTATTGTAAGGAGGCTGTTATGTATTTTTAGTGCTGCTGGGACCATAGGAACTCTTGAGTGGCTTTGACTGGATACAACAATGTGGAGAATAAGCCCAACTGTGAAAAATTCACTGTGGCCACAGAACAGCACAGAATAATTTTGAAAGAAGGCACTTTCCTTGTTGCTTTCAGGAGAAGGCGGAAGATGCCTGCTGTTGCATTAGCAACATTAATGAATGTTCAGGTAGAACACACACATTAGGTAGAGGTTGGGGATTCGTGGGTGTACGAATTGTAATCTCCTTCCTATTATTTTTCCTCTCCGATTTCTAAGAGAATTGGGGAAATGTAGATGCCATTGCAAACATCACAGTCAACCTTTAGACTGTTCTGTGAAATGACTGGGGGCTATAGGGAAGCCCCCACTTTAATATGAGAGAGAAGGGGCTTGAGCGTTGCTGATTCCTGGGTATGAGAGTGGACGGTGGGTTCTTGAGAGCTTGTAGATGATGGTTAGAAATGTCTTGGTTGGAGAAGTCCCTCGTGTAGATGTGAAGGTTAGATGAAACGTGGAGAGGAGTCATGAGCTACTAATTGTTTGTGGACTTGGAGGCACATAACTTTCAGCAGGTCCTCGCCCAGATGAACACACCTTTGCTCGAGAGTTGATGAAGTAAGCTATCTCCTGTTGTCTGTCTCTCCTCATGCTGACTTCAGTGACAGAACTGACTAGCTTGATGGGTCTGCCATCAGATTTTCTTTTCTGAAGTAGGCTATTCCATTCTGCTAACGATAACTCTTTAAAATGAGAAATGGTATCTTGGCGTTGGCTCTTCCTTAGGGCTTAAAAGTATTTATTTACATGTCTACTCTAGAATTTTTCACTGTTAGAAAATAAGTTTCTATAAGAGTGCTTCTGATATTCAAATATATTAGCATCAATCCTTCCAGGACCAAGGTGTCCAGCCCTGTGCCTCATGTGTTTGGATTGAACATCTACTCTTCCTTCATTTCCATGTGAAGCTTCCATGGATGAGCTATTCAATCCATACAATCAAAACAGAATTACTGCTTCCCGTGTGGAGATGAAACAGATTCTATTCTAATAAATAATTTAAATGGGTGCTCTGTTTATTTTGGAGAATATGCAACTTGTAAAACTTGTAAAAGTTTGAATGATTAAAACATTTATTTCCCATTTCTTCAGATCACTTGGTCTAGGACTCTGTTTTCTTGAAAATAGCTGACTTGAAGTTATTTCCCTTCATCAGCTGAAAATTTCTGATTTTGGAAGAAAAGAAAGTTGGTAAACATTTTCCTTTAAATATTATAGTCCCATTTTCTTTAAAAAAATATTTGTATTTACTTATTGGCATGCATATGCATTCATGTGGGGAAGCATGTATTGAGACTGGAAGACAGCTTGCAAGAGCTGTCCGTCCACCATATGGGATCTAGGGATTGAAATCATCATCAAGCTTGGCATTAAACATCCTGTCCATCTCGCCATCTCACCAGTTAAATCTGTTTTCAATTCCAATCTACTGTTATTAACTTGTTTAAATGTACTCTTTGACCCCTCTAGTATTTTTCCATTTTTGTTAGGTAATGTTTAATCTTCTAGTGCTTTTCTTAACCAAACTTTTACTTTTAGTTTCATGTTAACAATATGAACATTGTTCTTGCTCCCTTACCTCTTATTCTCTTGATCCTTTGCTCCCCCTCTCTCCCCCTCCCTTCCTTCCTCTTTCCACGTGGCCATGGCTGCCCTCTACTTCTCTACACTTCTCCCTCTCTTTGCCTTTCTACAATAAATACCTTAAAATCATGAAGAAAACAATGTGGACATTAATTTATTAAAACCTGAGTTTCTGCAGATTGTCGATGTAATGAATCAACAATCTGTTCTTATAAATTATTAGACAATGAGAACAAATGTACTTGGGAATCCACAAAATTAATTGTACATTTAGATCCATATTGTTTATTTCTAAACTCTGTTGAAAACATTATAACCCCAAAAGAAAAGACATTTGGCATGCATGTGTGAATGTGTGCATGTATGCACACACATACAAATAAACAGGGGTACACAAGCACATGCACCTATCTGTATTGTATACATATATTTGTTTATTGCTTTGTATAGTTTTCCTATCAATTCATTTTCTCACCTCTCAGAATCTGTAATATTCATTGGATGTATATCACTGCTTTGTTAAATTTAAAGAGAATACCTTAAATTCTTCCTATTTTTTGTCCAAAAAAATTGCTTGAGGATAATTGAACACGTGTTTGAGTGAGAGCTACACCTATTTTATTATATGCTTGGTTAAGCGTAAGTAATTCAATTAAGATGATGGGTAAACATTGGTAACTGGTATATCTTCCACAGTAAGAAATTTGGGGCACATTGACTCATCAGTCTGTGGCTGGTAAGGCTCCTGCTCTGAACTGCTTTGTGCTAAGAGATTGTTTCTTACTTTCTGAATAGTTACTGTGGTTTTTTTCACATACTCATTCATATTTTCTGTTTCTACTTCACTTAATTAAAATTAAATTTTAATGTTAGTTTTAAATGGATGCCCACACTTGATGTGTTTCTTATATCAAACTCTTACTTCTGGAGATTATCACTGTGCCAATAATTTCACCCATTGGCTTGTGAGTTCTCTTTATTCCCAAATTTCCTATGTTGACTTTGTCTGCCTCTGTCAGATATTTCTAGATAATCTATCATAATTGAATTCATAATTTGTATTCTGTTGTTAAAAACATAAGTACATCAATTACTGAGCTCCAAACTGGGAAGAGTCCTCTGTTACATAGAACCATATAATTTTATAACTCCTAATAGCAACATACCTACGTCTATGTCCATATGTATATTTATCTATATTTACATATCTATCACATATCTATCTATCTATCTATCTATCTATCTATCTATCTATCTGTCTGTCTGTCTGTCTGTCTGTCTATCTATCTATCTATCTATCTATCTATCTATCTATCTATCTACCTATCTATCCATCTATCTATCTGCAGTTATATAGACATTGATTTGATTCCGTTTTTGCTATGAGATTTGGCCACACATTATTGATATTTCATTCCTTTGTATTCCTAATAGTTTTATGTTTCATCTTTTTTCCTGTGCACTTGTGTGTCTACAGACACATAATGCATGCACACATACCATACAAACCCAATGTCATGACAACCACTGATCTTTACTTTACACTAGTTGTAAAATTGTAAAAAGACATCATATCTGTGAGATTTTACAAGATATGTTCTTTTGTGATTAGCCTCTTTGATTTATAGCAACAATTATGAGTTTCATCTCTGCTATTGCATGTGTACAGAAATTCTTCCTGTTGATGGTTAGTATTTCTGAGTATGGACATAGCATCATGGCTAATCATGCCATGATGGAGGTTCATAATATACAGATTTTGAATTTTGTGAGTTGCTATTAAACTGTTTCCATATTGTCTTTACTGTTTTGCATTTCTACTATGGTCATATGAGTATTTCAGCTATAAATATGTAAAATTTTCACTGTCTTCACCAACACTTGGTATGGTTAGTCTTTTTAATTTTAGCTGTAGGAGTGAGTAAGTATATATTTCTTTTTATGATGCTTTTCTCATTGGAATGACTTGTTTCTGTCATGTCCAGCTTTCTGTGACTGCTTCATCTATTGGCTTAAATTATTATTTTATTTCTCCATGTTAGCTTTTATAACCCCATTCTTTTAAAGGCTGTAGACTCTTTATTGCTCATCTGTATTTCTTTGAGTGCTTGGTAAACATAAAGCAACTTAGAGATAAATAATTTCTTCATTTTTTTGAGAAATAAATAATGTATTTGAAAAACAATACAATTATCTTTAGAGTCTGATTTTACTGATATCTTTCAACAATAAAAATTGCAAATTAGTTTTCATATTCAGCAGTTAGAATTCTGATATTTCAAGAACAAGTGTTTTCCAAACATTTTCACAGACATTCAACCACTACAGATTCACTATGAGTTCATCTTTGTCATTTTGAAAAGTGGCTGTTTTTATTTTTTTCTCTATCATTAGATGGAGTAGAGAATAGTGTGGTATTAACTCAGTACCTACTTACATTGATGGATTGAATCAGAATCAGTGATTTTAATTTTTTCTTTTTCTTTTCTCTTTCTTTCTTTCTTTCTTTCTTTCTTTCTTTCTTTCTTTCTTTCTTTCTTTCTTTCTTTCTTTTTAATAAAAAGCAGCAAGTGTCCTCAGATCTCTGTCTTTGTTCCATGAATGTTAAAAAGGCACATAGTCACTTTGTCAGCCTTTCAAAGGGAGTAAATGACAATGGCCACCACCACTGTGTGCTTAATTTGAATATATGCCAGATTCACCTTGGCTCAGTTGCTATTTCAGCAAAGCAACCTGGTTAGTCAGAGGTTTTTCTTTCTTTTTTTAATCAAAGATTTCATATAGCACTAAATAATTACATACCTGTTCCCATAAACTCTCTTTGTAAGGGAACCTTAACTAGAAAGTCAGCTTTTATTTAAAATAGAAAGAAAAGGTGACTGGGTGCTTTGACAGCATTAGTACATATTAATTCTTGTATAAGATTTTTGTGTTAGAGGACAAATGTGACTCCTGTACAGACCTTCTCAGTCCTGTCATGTCTCTGTAGGGTGAGATAGAATGCCTGCCATGATGTTTATGTGTAGCTAATGGAGACTTTTCCTATCAGTGGGTAGCACTTTTTCAGACATCAGGGATATTTATCACAAAAGACTAAATGATAAAGCTAAGAAATAGTAAATATTTTGGGTAATCTTTTATAATTTAAAGTACATAGTTTTTGCTATTTCTATTAAATTTGACTGCTAAATCTTATTTTATCTTAGAAATTCTGTCAAAAGTGAGAGATTAGAATCTTGCCTATTTCTTGAGAGAAAAAAAAATGGATGATAATGAATGCCAATATCAGAAATAACTCAAAATTTTCCACAGTGATAATCAATAGATTCTTACTGTTCTATAATATTAAAATTGGAACTAAGAATTCCTCATGCAAAAATTTCTTTTTAAAGGTGTTGACAGGAAATTTCACTAATCGTTTCTTCTAAGTCGTTTTGCTGTTGTTTTGAATGTTCAGTTTTGTTCTAGTTTTGTTTGGTAGCTTTTGTTTTGCTTCTGAACAAATTAGTCCTCATACCCTAACTCATGTTCCCCTCAGACCTAGACTTCATCCTTTCAGATGCTTTTATCTATTAGTTCAAGATTGATTGAGTTATTTCAAACACTTTTTTTGAGTCATTACTAAGTGCACAAATCAAGTGACCAAATGCCCACACCTCTCCAACAATTTCTTTTCTTAATTCTAGAAGGCCGAATTGCATTTTCTAGAGATGTGTACTATGAATTTTTACTGATGTCAAATTTTAGTATCCAGGGGTCACTCCTAGTGTTTAATTTCCCATCTAATCCCTAAGGAATCCTGGCATTGCACTCATCTTCAATGGCTGTGCCCTTAGTCTAGCCTTAATCCTCCCTGGCAATTTGCATCATAGGAATCTCCACATCTGTTGTGCAGTAGGGGCAAATCCAAGGGGATTAAGCCTGCAGCTCCCCTTTTCATTCATTCTTCACAGAGGGAGGCTTGCCGGCCTTCTGCCCACTCTTCTGCTCCCTGGCCATGGGAGCCTTCTCTCTCATGCATGGTCCAGAAAACGTACATTTTAATATACTGCTCTTTAGGTGTGGTCTTTTATAAACCAGAACACTGTGGCATCCTTTAATTTGTTTAAGTCTCCTTATGGGAATTTAAACACACTTGCCTTCTAATATTTTTGAGAGATTAATATCAAACTTCACTTTGAAATTGTTTATTTCAAGAGAAAAAAAATCCATGAAAGACTCTTTGTTGGCCTTTTCTACTGAGTGTGGCAGTTTGTTAGAACATTCTTTCTTCCTTGATCTTTTGCAAGGTACAAAGATTACTTAATAATTGTTACTATAAAATTTTTATTATTCTTTAATTATTTTATCAGAGTTGATCTTAAAAATTATTGAGACTAGCTTCTCTGTCTGGATTGATTACCATTTCTCTAACTCTTTATAAAGTTGTCCCATTTAAGTTACAATAAAAAAATAAAATTTATTCATATAACATTAAGAAGAAAATACATGTGGAGACTATGTAATAAATATGACAACATTTTTCTGTGCCCTGAGACAGATTTCTCCAATGGGATGTAAATGACCTGGAACTTCTCATGTGTTATCTCAGAGAGTGTATCTGATTTAATAGAAGACATACATTATTTTTAATACGGAATTTTATTCCAATATGAATCTCTCAGAACAATCCAATGCAAATGATAAATTACCACTGGAAATATAAAAACATTTAGGACACATTATCCCAATCATGATACATGCTTGCCTCTTCTGAAGCAGGCCCTTAAAGAACATTCTGACTTTCCGAAAGACCCTCCTTGAACAGGTGCCTTCTTTGAAGACATGAAATCCCAGATACAGGGCCGAATGTGCTATTCTCTCTCTCATTGTTCCTTGTAATCAGGTCTGACCCTTTGTTTAGTCACACTTCTTCTCTGTTGCCCCATCCTTATCAAAATTAAGTTTAACAACTCATGAGTTATGCCGGGCAGTGGTGGCACATGCCTTTAATCTCAGCACTTGGGAAGTAGAGACAGGAGAGTTTCTGAGTTCAAGGCCAGCCTGGTCTACAGAGTGAGTTTCAGGACAGCCAAGGCTACACAGAGAAGCCTTGTCTCAAAAACAAAAACAAAACAAAACAAAAACAAAAACAACTCATGAGTTTATTCATTTCTGTGGGACTTTATAGTACCTAAAACTTAAGTTAAATGCATTCAAAGAATTTCTCTTATACTAGAGGAATCAGCCATGGACCTGGGATGGTGACAGTAAGATGTTTCATTGCTATGATAACTAATGAAGCAATAAAAAGAAGGAATATCAAGTCAGATTAAGAAATATAAAACCTCATTAAGTTGGTGTACTATGTTAATGGTAGAGTTATGGACTATTGAAAAAAGGTGGTTAAAGAAAATCTGTTCATGAGTATTAGAAATAATAACATTGGATTTTGTTTTGATTTTCTGTGTATCATGAACCAAGATGAACTTTAAGTTATCAAAATAAAAAATATATATATCACAAATATCATAGCTTTGGGAAATACCACACAAAATAAATAAGCAAATGTAATAAAATAATCTAGCATTTAAATGCTTTATCATAACAGGGAATCACAGGTCTGTTTCTGTAAGCAACAGAGTTAGTAAGTATACTGGTATTTTGGTGAATGTCTTTCCAGATTTCTTAATACAGCCTTATATTTACTAAACTTTCTCTTATTCTCTACCCATTTAGTTATATATTCTTTCATTATATTTAAAAATAAGCACAATATATATTTTTTGTAGTTTTTTCCATTGAATATATTTTTAATCTATTATATGTCATGTTGTGATTATCTGTGTTCTATTCCTAGAGTCACGTATGTCATGGGTGGTGGCATTTCCTATAATCCCAGCACTTGGGAGGTAGAGGCAGGAGGACTGGGAGTTCTATCCATCCTCAGCTACATAGGAAATTCTAGGCTAGCCTGAGGGGAACAGCATATCGCAGTATCAGTTTCAAAGGTTTACAAACACTGGAAGACATAGTTACATTTCACATTAGTGAAAATGATTGTTGCTATTTTTCTTTATGGAAGAGGGAGAAGGCTTGCTTATTTATTTATTTATTTATTTATTTATTTATTTATTTATTTATTTATTTATTGACAGCCTATTACATATCCCAGGCAGGTCTTAAATTATAGCTACAGCTGTCTGTGACTTTCTGATTCTCTTCTTCCTGTCTCCACAGTACTGATGTTTCAGAAGTGTCTTTTTTAGCACCTAGCTTCTCAGGAGATGGAGTGGAACCCAGAGCCCGGGCATACAGGGAAACACTCATCCAGCTGAGCTACACCAGCACACTCTTTCCATTTGTTCATTACCTAAATGGTGACAATGTTTTTCTCTACTTCTTGTCCATTTTGTTTTCCTTTGAGAAATTCCTTATCATTTCCTCTCATTTTTTCTTGCTGTATTAATCATTACATTATTTATTTATAAAAGTTATTTATTTAAATAGGCCTTTGAATTATGTAGGTTTTTGTACAAAAACATTTTGTAGATTAATTAGTAAATCTGTCAAGTATTTCCTTGATGGATTCTAATTTCAGTGTCATAACTATAAACCCTTAATGGATATCAAGATTATATTAAGTAGAAGGAGAGAATATTTTAATTCATCTATCCCATTTTCCTCCAGGTTTATTGTTGAGTCTTTCATTATAGAAAGTATGATCAATGGGAATTTTGAACACAAAGCCTTAGAGGAAATCTCAGGACCACCTGGTTTTTAATTAAACTGAATTCTGTGAAAGCTATTATAAATGTGACTTCCCAGTGACTTCCTCGCTAGTATTTAGAATAGGCTCCCTGAAGGGGCTGTAGTCTCTCAAGATTCTATGAAAGGTAGATATAACTATTTTTAATGTTAAATTCCGGTGTTCATAGGAATGCATTGCTCTGCTTGAGTACAATCTAAAAGTTCAGTAGCTTAACTTAATCTTTGGGGAGGAAATTTGCTCTGGCCATTGAGCCTTACAAGGCTAGAGTACTGTAGAAGCTACTGAGCTAATTTCAGAGAAGTACCATGTGTGTATTAATGTGGTTAGAAAATCTCTAGGGCAAAAAGGGAGCTTGCACAGTGAGCATTCAACAAATAATCTTGAGACCCCTAATCACTGCTGTGGATTGAAAGGAGATCCCCCATCTGGGGATGAGATTTGTAAAGGCCATAGTATATGTAAACTGCACAAGGCTTTCAATTCCACTCTACAGAAATGAGTGCATTATCAATTCCATGTGTTTGTGCTGAAAAGTGCGCATATCAGCACTGTATAGCCACCTGGATTCCTTTCAACAATGAAGATTTTTGAATCCCTAAATTTTGACTAGGACCCAACATTCTACATTTTGGTTAAGCCTCCAGGGCATACTACTGTGCTGGCTGGTTGTCTCCTCTCTGAATAGCAATGGTGAAAAAAATAAATCATTTCCTGACATTTCCAGTTATCTGGATATAAAGCAGAAGGTTAAATATATGATACTCAAATTATAATAGAGTGAAAAAGTTAACCATTTTCTGAGTATCACATGAAGTCTGCCCGTGATAACCAATAGGTCTAAATGAGCTCCAAGAAGATTGTTTCCTGAGAAACAGGTGACCTGTGATGATGTTCTTTGGCCTCAGCCCACACCTTCAGTGCTGAGGTCGTCAGTATTGTCACAGAGTTTCATGGCATGCTATTCTCTTACATGATAGCTTATGATATTGGTATTTTAAGCTGAAGGAATTTAAAAAATGACAAATATAGGAAGGACTATCTGACATTTCCCAGAAGCAAGGCATAAGCCCCTCATGTGAATATTCCCTGCAACTAGATACTAGAAGGAAAGTAGTCTCTTGTCTCCAAAGACAATGACAAGAGTCTGCATGGAAAGATCTTGATAAGTGTTCACGGTTTTATTATTTTTAGTTCTTTGTACAACAACACTTCCTCCACAACTCTCCAATCTTCATTAATCCATGTTTAAGCAGTCCCAGATTCAATCTTTCTTGAGCTCTTCATTTCTTTAGAAAGTTCCATATCATGCAAAAACCATAGCTAATAATGGTATGATTTCCTTTTGTTACTCTGCTTTTATTGTTGTTGTTTATTTCCTTGTTTATTTTAGGTTGTTGTACAGGGATCCAGGAGAAGATGAAGAAAAGCTATTATTATGAAGATAGGACTCTCCAGAGTTAGAAGTTAATGGCATCTACAATAACTGGAACATGTAGAAAGAGAAACATGTGTATTGGCTTTGTGGTTTTTTCTTCAGCTGTAGTCCCTGCTGGAATACCATTGTGAAAGAAGCAGGGGCTTCATTTGGGGTAGTGTGGACTTCACCAAAAATAGCTTCATCCCATTTCTGCTCATTTTATGGGGTCAGACTCAGAAATACATATTTGTTAAAAAATATGTTAATCCCTAATGAAATGCAATTGAGTGTTAGTATATTAGAATAGAATGGAATACCTGCTGCAAAAGTTCTTGTTTGGTTTAAGCTTATAAACATATGTGAAAACGTATGGACAGGAGACTTTAATGACCAGGGTGGAATAAATGGTTTAAAGGGATGGATTTGGTTGTTAAGTTGGCAAAAGCTCAGCCTGTGTTGGTGAACCTTCATTGTAAAGTTGATATAATTTACAGTCACCTTTGAAATACACCTATGGACATGTCCATGGAAATCTATCCACAGAGAGTCAACTGAAGAGGACAGCTCCTCCCTGCATGTGAGCCTGAATGTGGATAGCACCATTCTGTGAGCTGGGATCACCATATGAATACAAAGGGCGTGGTGAATGGGGCAGCTGCATTTCTCACTATATGCTACCTGACTACGGATATCATGTGCTCAGCTGCCTCCTGTTCCTATTGCTACTCTTTCCTGTCCTGATGGACTGGACTCTCAGATAAGTCCTTACTCCCCTAAGCTGCCATGTGAGCCATTTTGTCATATAATGATAAGATAAACTTCTGCAGTTATTATTTATGATTTTGATATTACAGTGAAAACATTTTATAAGCTTAGATTCTCCTCTTAGATCTTATAATTTATAATAAAACCATTTTTAAAACCCATGATAGATTCATGACAAACTTTTAAAGTCTAATTCTCTGGCATGTACAATCTCCTAAAACCATAATTATTGACACTTGTAAGACTCTGTTTTATGAAGCATTAGACTAATTTTCAAGCTGAGTAATGTTTCTAGTCTCAATTTTACCATTTGAAAGTCACTTTGGTATTGCCCAATTCAGTGGTATTTATTATAACCAATCCAAGGTAATATAATTTATACTTCTTCAAGTATATTTGTTTTTCTTTGGAAAAAAAAAATAGTAAGCCTAGTATTACATAAATCCTAGGGTAAAGCGTACCTAATCTGTCAGATAGGACTTGTTAGTTCCCTGTACTGTGAGCTCCGAGAAGCATCTAATCTGTTAGGTAGGACTTAGTAGTTCCCTGTATTGTGAACTCCGAGAAGCATCCAGCAAAGGCAGATGTGTCTCAGTGTTCCTCTGGTTTTCCTAAGATAGTAGGAAGACTGAAGATGCAACGGGTGTGGTCAGAGTTGTCCTCTTAAGGCCTCATGGTAAGGCCACAGTCTGAAAGAGTGTTTTCCATGTTCGTTGGAGGTCACTACTACTTATTCATATGAAGTGAATGGGAGTCATCAGTTCTATGTATTCATAAAACATTTTCTTCGTATTGAAATTCTGTTAGCTCCTTAACTTGATCCAATAGAAAGACTATTAATGGGATTGTGTTAAGTTAGAGTTACACTCCCAAGCTATGTCTGGCTGGTTCTCTCTTTGTTTTAATAAAGTTAGTTATTATTTGCTGAAAAAATAGTTGCAGTTTTCTACTTGATTATTATCTGTGGATGCTTTTGTACTAAAAGTCAGATCTCATAGCTGGAAATGAGACTTTAAGAATGACAGGTATAAGGTATTTCATGTCTGATCTTTGCATCCCCTTACAGGAAGAGACGGTGCAAAAGAACTGGGAACCGAATCACACATCCAGCAATACCAGATAAACCAATAGAAGGAGAAGATAATCTTGATTTCCCTTCTGTAACTGAAACAGATGGTCTGAACTATATTTCTAGTAAAATACTGAAATATGTTTAAAGATGATACATAACTTAGGCATTGAAGATTAGTAAGAAATTTTGGTTTTCTCAAAGTCTAGAAATAAAATGAATGTGGAAACAGGTAGAAATCATATTTGGGCTCTAAAGTTGCTTTTGTCTACAAGTATACCATGTCAAACAAGTGGTTTTGATGTCTTTAACAGATTTGTAAAGTACACAGGACTTAAAGCAAATCTCCTACATTCACAGTATGAGACATCTTTGAGGAGACCTGTACATGACTAAGGTGCCTCAAAGGGCTACCCTTTCATGTTTAGGATGAGCTAGCAAAAAAATTTCCACAATCACAAGAGTCTGTGCAGAAGATTTTGATGGTAAACAGAGAGGGTGAAACCTTCGGCTTATGGCTTCTTTATACTCCCGTACTTCATTGGAATGAGTTAGCAAATCTCCCTGCAACAAAAAAGGAGTAAGTAGGAAAATTCACACCACAAACTGATTTTTATTTTATGTATCTGGTAACATAATTATTATAAATTTATTTATTACTGCTCTGAACTCCAGGCTGGCCTTGAAATTGTGATACTTCTACTTCAGACTGCATTGTGCTTGGATTGTCAGGAAAGCAACATCCCATCCTACATGTACAATTATTAGTTTTATTGAACAATCACTTTATACTATGCATAGTCCAGATTATATTAGATCTATGCTTTTCTACAAGATAGATCAACTAAGCCCTGTGCTAGGAGTGTGCAGATCAAGAAACAGTTTAGTCTTTACTGTTGAAACCTGTGAGGTACCCACCCACAATCACATATGCATGAAACTGTGATCTTCTGGTAACTGTGATCATTTCCTGCTTTTATTAGCACTTTAGTGAAGGTATGTGAATCCTTAAGGCTTGTCTGTCTTCCAGCTATGTGTTAAAATATATCCCTTGGTGTTATTTCTCAAGTAAAATACTATTTCTTCCCATTTCAAAGGGCTCTGCTATTTATGAATTAATTAGTTAATGTATTCTATTCTTACTGGAAAATGGCTAGTAGTTTTCTTCTGTAACCATGTAACCATGAGCCTTTTGTACACATGTGCCTCAGTTTTGCAGTGTCTTCCCTGAGATCATATTGTTGATGTGTAGCCTTTGTATGTCTTTACTTGTCCTAAACAATGACAAGTGCATTCTGGATGTGTATCCCCGGGTGACAGAGGCTTATTCTTCACATCCATATTTCACATTGCAATATATTGTCATTTCTACCAATTTTGTAAGTATTATTGTAATTTAATAGTGAAACCAAATAACACTTTTTTCTTTCTTTTCCCTCCCTCCTTTGCTGAAGCCATGTGCATGTGAGGCAAACATTTTACCGGTAAGAGCACTAGTATCTCTCAGGTCTGTGCCTTTCTGCAATGGCTGTTCTAATATTTTTCTGCTTTTTAGTTGGGTTGTACTACTATGATATATAACAGTCGGTATATAGTTTTTTTCATGTTAGTGTTTGCTGTTTGTGTGTGACACTTACTGACCAAGCTCACTTTTCACTTACCTGATTTTTGTTGGAATTCCATAGAGTACAGTAATGATACATTTTTCATTTAATGAAGGTCTGTCTTAAGAAGTTCTCTTCTACCTTGAGAAAAATGAAGGTTTTCCTTTGTGTCTGTTCCAACAAAGGTGTTGTTGTTGTTGTTGTTGTTGTTGTTGTTGTTATGTTGTCACCTTTGGCATTTAGGTCTTCACGTTTCCTGGTTTCCTTTCCTTTCCTCATCTATTCCTTGATGTGACAGTACTATCTTTATTCCTTTGCTTCTGGGTTGACTTTCTGGGCAGAATGGATCACGAGTCATGTCTGTCAGTACCTTCACTGTTTAATAAGTGAGCTATTTAACAAGTGAGCTATTTAGCACCATCTTTCTCTCAGCTTCACAGTTCTGGTGGAGGGCCTCTTAGTACATGGATACCATCTCTTTTCTTTGATTTTCATTAGTAAGAGATGGCTGCTTCTGTGTGAACCTTCAATGCATTCTCATCCATCTACCTAACCTATTTGGTGAAGGGTGCTCCCAAATGACATTGTTTGTAACTTTGGGAAGGCTACTTCATGAGGTAACTCAATATAACCCAGTTGTGTATACCTAAGCTGCAAGCAGAATATATGTGGCAGTGTGTAGTACTGGGCCATCCTCCACCTTTCAGGTGGCAGCCATGATAGCAGCTGTAGGTCAGCCAACCACAAAGCCTTTGCCTGCAGCCCTGTGGGGCCAACAAGTGACACCCTTTCTACCAGTTGTGTGTCCCTTTATAAGCAGGTTATAAAAGAGGCATGCTGGTTACTCCTTAGTGCCTTCAGAAAAAGTTATCCTGGTACAGCCTTGTACAGCTTTCTGGAAGCACAGTGAACAGTTTGCATCTTTCTGTTACAGCACTTCTGTTTCCAAGCATTTATTTTTCAATGATACTTTCCACTCGTTCCTTAAGGAGTTCACTAAATTTAGTAAGTAGGTTGTATAACAAAACTTTTAATGAACACATACAAACAAGAAGTAAACCACCATGAAGGAGAGCCAGTAGAAGAAATTTATAATATATAATTCATAAAATGTACTCATATATACCCAAAGCCACTGAATATGTTAAAGAATTAAAATGATAAAAACACATGCCCAAGGGCTACTAAATCATCAAATTTGGAAAATATATGCAATTAACAATATAACAACAACTGTCAAAATTCTAAAGAATCATTTAAATAGCAAAGAATATGGAGGTCAACTGAGAGTGAGGGAATTAAAAGTAGGGACAGAACCTAGAATACAGACAGAACTACCAAAGCAGATATCGTGTGGAAGAAGACAGGTAGCAGGAAAAAGCCACACAGATTTTTATTGGAGTTTCAGAAGGAGAAATAGTATATGGAAAAATGTAGCTTCTAGAGATATCATGGTTAGAAATTTCTGAAATTGATGGGTAAATGTAATTTTCAGATACAGAATTATTAAGGTATAAGACAATATAAACTTGTATCTGTATATAGAAAATAATTTTCTATTCAGAATCTTACAGCCAAAAAAATTTGCCATAGTTTAAGCAATAGCAAGAAATTTATGACAAAAACTGAAAGATCTCCATGTTCAATCTTCTACCACAGGGAATTATAAAATAGGTATTTCAAAAACAAGGATAATCCCATTGGAAAGTTGATGTATATTGAAACATAGCATTAAAGAAACACTGAGTATATAATACAAATCTAGTTTCAGAGAATAATAAGCTAGAATAATGTCCACAAATGACATTTTTCTGGAGGTGTGTGTGTGTGTGTGTGTGTGTGTGTGTGTGTGTGTGTGTGCTTTTGTTGCTTCATTTTTTAATTGCTACAGCACAATACCTGAGACTGGGTAATTTATAGAGAAGGGTTTTAGTTTTGGCTTATGATTCAAAAAACAGTATTAAGGAGCTAGTTCTAGGAAGCCCATGTGCCTTTATAATGCAATAGGTAGTATTATGTACTTGGAAGATGTGTGAAGATGAGAAATAAACCCTTAAGGAAGAGAACAGAACAAAGGGAAAGGATGCTCTCTGAGAGAAATCATCTAATCACTGAATGTCATGCTCTCTGAAAGACCCTTCCCAACATTGCTGCACTAACAATGTGATGCCAACAGAAATTTTACTGAGAACTGGATAATATGACTCTAAAATGTATGTGGGAAAATAGAAGGTAAAAATGTCAAGACAGGCCCACAGAAACACAGACAGAACACAGGCCACAACATATATCAATTCTAATTGTAAAGTTACGGTAATTTGGGTTTGTATATTTTGTACAATTTTAGACACTAGGATAAGAGAAGCCCAATAGCAGAACACTTTCTTTAAGACTGTTGGGTTTATAGGTCTGTGAGAGAAAGCAATGGTTGCAAAATAGATGTTCGGGCAACTCCTGTTTATCAAAGACATGGGTCCTCTCACCTCCCTCCTATGTCATGCAAAGTTATCTGTTCTAAAACCCTACATCAAGGTGAAATTTCTAACCTTCTGACAGTCCAGGCAGATATGGCTACATCTTTGGTAAGACAGGTTTACTAATGAGAGCACAGGTTCATCAATATGTGAAAGCAAATCTCATGTCTCAAATTACGAATGTGTTTCAGTTGATAGAGGGTTAAAACAGAACATAGGGGAAGACTTTTTATTACATAAATACATGGAAAAGAATTAGAATCTGTAACATATAATAATATTGCACTGATTTGTATTCAAAGCACAAATAAGGGCAAAAGAAAAATGGAATTTACACTCTTATGATAGAGAATGCATGAGCAGCAGGCAAAAATACTTCTGATTTCATTATGGCCAAGAAAATAGAGATTGAAATCATGGCACAACACCCACAGTCAGCAGGGAAAAGCCCACCACATGTTGCTGAGGAGATGAAACAGTAAGGAAGAGCTTATTGCTCAAGCAGAAAGACCTACTACATTCAACCCTTAAGAAGCCCACAAAAGCCAGGTGTGGGAGCCTAAGCTTGTTTCTCTGGTACAGAGCAGGCAGAGATGTACAATTCCTGGGGCTTACTGGCCTAATCAGCAACTTCTATGTCCCAGTAAAAGACTGTGTTTCAAAAACACAAATGGAAGGCTACTAAAGAATTATTCCTCTTGGTCTTTACATGCATGCACATACATGTATGTGCACATGTGAGCATATAGTTCCTACACATGAACACATGTGATTTGTAATATGCAGGATTGATAGAAGGAGGAGCAAGAGAAAAGAATGCATTTTCAAGTGAAAACTAAAGCATGTTAGAATTTAATCTCTATGTGATAAAGAACTCCGGGACTGCCTTAAGGCCTCAGTATGAACTTAAGAGAGATGCCGTATACATATATTAAAGGACATGTAAAAGAATATATGCCTTGCTTATAAGAACAGAAAAAATAAAGCACCTCAAATTCCCTCTGACAGTAGGATGGGTGAATGGGCTTTTATGCGTTCATGAAGTGCAGCATCACACAGCAGTTAGCACCCATGGCTCCATTCCTCATCACAATCAAGTCTTACGAGGAAAATATTAATGAACAAACAAAGCATATATTGTGTCTAATATTATTGTTTTATAGAACAGAACATACCATGCAAAGATAATACCATATATTTTTTGGATGAACAAGGTAGAGGGATAATGTGGACTAAATGCAGGATATGAATGTAGAATTATGTGAGGGTGCCATTATGTTGGTGATTCAAATGGGGTAATCATGAAATTTTAAACACTTTTTAAAAAATTTTCACTCAAATGTTTATTTGTTATAGTCTATGTATACTTACTTAAGAAGAAACAACACATATAGTTAATTAGTATTAGGAAATGCTTTTAATAACTTCATTTCTAGCATATCCTTCATGTCCACCACTGAGACACGTCTGGGTAGGAGATCAGGGCAGGAGCTCAAGGGAAGAGTTGAAGCAGAAGCCACAGAAAAGTGCTGCTTGTTGACTGCCCGTCAGAGCCTGCTCAGCCTGTTTGCTTGTACTTCCTCGAACATACTTGGCCAGTAGTTCTGGAACACACTACCTACACTGGACTGCACCCACTCCACATCATTAATTTAAAAAATGCCCCACAAACTTCTAAAGTCCAATCTGATGGAGGCATTTTTTTCCAACTCTCAACTCGGGTTCTCTCTTCCCAGATGACCATAGCTGTCAAGCTAACAAAACCAAAATAAACTAAACAAAACCAAGCAAAACTCTAATCTGCACAGGTAACTAACGGTTTTATAAATGCTATAAAGCTTGTCTATAAAGTAAGTCCTAAAGGCCTGTTACAAGTGATTATAACTGATTGATTTATCATTTTATTTTATCTTACTTAATTTATTGTCCATTGAGTATTAATTTATTGCTATTACAAAATAAAGTGATTATTATCTAATAATTATTATTATTAATGAAGATACTACAGTGTCCTGACCTAACCTACCTTTCCAGGCTCTTCTTCTGTCATTTTCCTTTGTCATCTGACCCTGCACACACCAGCTTTTAACTTGCCAATCTCTTCTTCATACTAATGACCAAGTTAATTTTCTGTCATAGTAATCATATAATACAAAATTCAAGTCTGCTTGCAATCACCAAGGCCAGTGAATCACATGTCCAGTGAAGTCAAGTACTCACTCACATTGTGATCATGCTTTTCCCTCCATACAGTCCTGGCTGACATTAACCACACCTGCATCTACCCACCCCACACTTCGGTTTCTCTCAACAAACAGCTCTCTCAGTGTACCAGATATTTTCATGGACCAACCTCTTGCCTTATTTGCAATGCCACAGATGTGTTATAATCCCATATGGTCCCTTTCAACTTTATGTACTACATGTTTACTCAATTTTCTAAGGCAGATAGAGGACCACTCACCTTATGTGGCCTCTCTTATAGACAGAGTATCTGTAGAACAAATTTGTAGAAAGACTTTGCATAAACGATTCGTTATCATATAATCTTATGTATATTCATTTATAATTTCGATCTATCTATCTATCTATCTATCTATCTATCTATCTATCTATCTATCTATCTATCTATCTATCTATCATCTATTCTTACCACTATGTAAATGCTCAGTTTTGGGATTACCACTTAGTCAATATTCTTAGGCTAATCACTTCATCTCTTTAAGTCACGGTTATATCATCTGTCACACAGGAACACCAGTTGGATGTAACTCCCAGGGATTAGGGTGCTAGCGACAGAGTACATGCTAAGCATTTGCACTACACTAGATAACCCTGTTCTTATAAACGTTGGGGCTGAATCCTATTTAACTATTTCAAGTTATAAAATAGTCCCCACATTTAAAAAATAACCTCACAAATGAGTGTTGCTAGTTATACTCTGGCATTATTTTCAGCATTTTCTCTAGGCAATAATAGGACCAGAATAACAAGGACTGTAATTGCCATAGCTCATCTTCCAGAAGACACCCTCAAGTGAATGAATGAATGAATGAATGAATGAATATTGGTATCAGGTGCAGCCACTTGTAAAGGGATTAGCAAGAGGCTGTAGAGATTGAATAGTCCTAATTGAGGGGAGTTTCCCTCTAAATTATACAGTAATTAATTTGAAAGTTATCTTCACCAGTTATGAAATGTCTGTGAAGTCTCATTGGATATCTGTTTGCATTATATGTACTTAGAGGCAACAATGTGTTATCAAGCATTAAATGGCCCTTGTTGATCAAGTCATCACTACCCTGAAAGACAGGCCTACTGAACACAGCTATAAAATGGGGAAGTCAAATTTTTCTTTCTCATACTGTGTCATGTTGCTGAAATCCAAACAGCCAAAGCTCAGTTGGAATAGTTGACTCTGAGTCCTAGAATTCACTTCTGATAAATCCTGCAGTATAGTTTCTTCTGTACCTTTATGTGGCTCAGTCTTCACCTATGTAGTGAACTTAAAATGACCCCCAAATCACTGGACTGTTTGACAGTTAACAGTGCAGTTAGTGTCAGTGTTTGTCAAGTCCATGTAGGACTTGTTTTTCTCTTAGATGAGGTTAACATCTTCTGTTAGATGAGTCTCTTTTTTTATTATGCTTTAATCCTTTTCTGTAATCCAGTCTTCATCCCCCCTCTCAGTCTGTCCCCTGGCCGCTCCCCTTCTCATTCTTCCCATCTCTGAGAGGATGTCCCCATTCCTGCACCCCTACCTCACTAGACCTCCCCATTCCCTGGGGCATCAAGTCATTCCAGGGTTAGGTCCATCTTCTATCACTAAGTCATGACCTGGAAGTTCTCTGCTGTATCTGTGTTGGGGGCCTCATATCTGCTGATGCATGCTGCCTGGTTGGTGGCTCAGTGTCAGGGCAATCTTAGGGGTTCAGGTTAGCTGAGACTGCTGGTCTTCTTATAGGGTCACCCTCCTCCTCAGCTCCCTTCAGCTTTCCCTTAACTAAACCACAGGGGTCAGCAGCTTCGGTCCATTGGTTGGGTGTATATATCTGCATCTGACTCTTTCAGATGCTTGTTTGATCTTTCGGAGGGCAGTCATAATAGGCTCCTGTTTGTGAGCACACCACAGTACCAGTAACAGTGTCAGGCACTGAGGCCTCTCATTGAGTTGGATACCAAATTGGTCCTGTTACTGGATCTTCCTTCCCTCAGGCTCTTCTCCATTTTTGTCCCTGCAATTTCTTCATAAAGGAACAATTCTGGGCCAGAGCTTTTGACTGTGGAATGGCAAACCTATCCCTCTACTTGATGTCCTGTCCCTCCACTGGAGGTGGACTCTACATGTTCCCCCTCCCCACTGCAGAGCACTTCATCCAAAGTCCCTACCTTTGAGTCCTGAGAGTCTCTCACCTTCCAAGTCCCCAGTACATTCTAGAGTGTACCCCTACCTCCTACCTCCTAAAGTTGCCTGTTTCCATTCTGTCTGCTGGCCTTCAGACCTTCATTCCTGTTTTCCCCTACTCCTGATACTTGATAATGTCCCCCATTTTCCCTCTCTGTCCCTTCTTCCACCCTGTCCCTCCCTCTGCCCCACCCCCTGTGATTACTTTTTTTCTCCCTCCCAAGTGGGATTGAGACATCCTCACTTAGGCCCTTTGGCTTGTTAACCTTCTTGAGTTCTGTGGATTGTGTCCTGGGTATTCTGTACTTTTATGGCTAATATCCAGTTATTAGTGAGTACATACCATGAATGTCCTTTGGATCCGAGTTACCTCTCTCAGGATGATATTTTCTAGTTCCATCCATTTGCCTGCAAAACACATGATGTCCTTGTTCTTAATAGCTGAGTAGTATTCCATTGTGTAAATGAACCATGCTTTCTGTGTCCATTCTTTCATTGTGGGACATTCGGGTTCTGTGGATGCTATTTGTATTTAAGCATCTTCATGAGCTTTCTGTGACCTTCTAACATGCGCAAAGAAGGTTTTTTAAAGATTCACTTCATGAAGTCTTGCTGTGGCATTTTCTTCTCTGAGAGTGGCCTGTATAGACATTCATTCATGCAGTGCAAAACAGACTTGTCATTTCAGAGCATCACTGTTCTTAGAGACAGTGGTACCAAATATCCAGAGGATGATCAACCAGGAAAGGAGACACAGTTTTTCTCAATGTAATTTATCAGGGAGCTTCTAGGGAATGAGCTGGGATGCTGCATGAGAAGATGAGAGTAAGATCTTGCAAATTATAAGTTATAGCATTGTCTAGTTCTTGATGTTGGAGATAATTGTACTTAAAAACTCACCATCCTATTCAACTCTCTCCCTTTACTCCTGTCCTTCTGTTTCTCTCCATCCTATTCAACTCCCTCCATTTACTCCTCTCCTTCTCTGTTTCTCTCCTCTGCTCTTCTCCTCCTCTTCTGCTCTCAGGGTTCCCTCCCATCTTCCCTCGCCTTTCTCTTTCTTTCCTTTTGAGATTTGGTCTCATGCACCTCAGGCTGTGTTCCAGTTTCACAACCCTGTTCTCTAGCTGAGGATGACCTTGAATTTCTGATTCTATCGTCACTATCTTCTAAATGCCAGGTCATAGCAGGGTGCCAATCTAACTGGTTTATATAGTGTTATATAGTGGAATTGAACCTAGGACTTTGTGGATACCAGTCTACCATGTTACCACCTGACCAGGGTTCTCAGCTTGGTTTTACTTTTTTCTACAGCATAATTCTTATCTATTATATTCTGGCTATTATTTGGTTCTTTCTTCTCTTTTTGAGTTTATCATATAATTACATCATTTCTGCTTACCTTTCCTCTTGCTGTACTCTCCCATATACCTTTCCTTGATCCTGGCCTCTTTTTTCATCAGTGCATTAATATTACATGTATATATGTATATGCACATTTGTATTCTTAAATAAAACTTTCTCAGTTCTGAATATTTTTTAAAAGGCCTGCTATGCTTTAAAATACTGGACTCTATTGATGTTCATTAACTTGTAAAATTTTTTGATCTTCCATATTTCTTTCTTTGTTTATTGGGCTCTACACTAGATAATTTGCTCTGTTAATACCATGACCTGAAGGTTCATGGTGTGGGGACCTACACAAAATGCTGTTCACACTCCTTCATTGATAAATTTAGTAAAACATAGATCTACTTGTTTTTACACTAAATGTCATCAGAGCCTCCCTTTTAATAGCAATTCACACAATTGCTAATACTCTGCATAGTAGAAAATAAACCAGTTTTGCATAATTTTGCCTTTGATAAAAGCAACCATTTGCTTGGAACATAAACCTAGTTCCATCTTTTGTTGAGCTGCCCAATTTAGTAAAAGCATTTTAATGGTACACTTAAGTGTAGAAAGACTTAGAATACTGGAATCTGCCCAGAATGTTTAAAAGGGAGAATGATTTATATTTAATTGTTTTAAACCCACATTTCTTATGTCTATAAGAAGGGAAACCAGCAGCATTAATCAAGATAAAATTATCAGCTGATTAATCAGTATTCTAATTACTGTATAGTTCTTTACCTTTTCAGTTTTAATTACTAGACCCATTGTCTTCTCCATATGACTAACAAGTGTGCTTTTTGTTCTCCTGGCACAGTCCTTAAGAAAAAAATATACATTGTAGACATAGAAACATCAAAGGCAAGAAGTTGTTAGTATGACTTAAGAATTTCCCCAAAAGGTATAGCTAAACTATTCGATTACACAAGAAAGGCATAATCACATGAGAGCTACTTAAGCAAACTGTAGAGCTGAGGAATGCCACTATACCTGTGAGCTGCAGGCCTGCGTCACACCACAGTTAAGTCAGAATTGGTAAAATAAAAAAGAAAAATGTTCCCAGTGAGCACTGGCTTCCCTGACTGGTCTCTGAAAGGCTGAGTATAAGATGAATGTATTTCAGCATTTTTTAAAATTTTTTTACTTATTTTGTTTTATTTTTTGCCACATGAGCAGGTCAGATATTTTTATGGAAAATTACTTCGAAGAACAAATTCCTAGACACTTCTCTTGGTCCTGTGGGAATGGTGATCACGATGCAGAAGGGACAGAGGTTCTCTGAGCTCTCCACAGCAGTCACTGTGCAGAGGTGTTGGCGAGCATCACTGATCCTCCTGCAGCACGTAGGAAGACTTTGCACAAGATAAGGTATACCCACTTACTTCCCTAATTCATTTAACAAGGCATGCGCAAAAATTGAAATCCCTGAGGAAGGCCTGGGGTTTCCAATGTGTTAATCTTTGTCTACCTTTTTTGGAATAGTTTAGGATATGGCTGACATTCTCAGTTTGTCAATATTGAAATGATTATAGAAACTAACAAAAATACTAGGGTTTTATTTAACTATTATAGGAGGATTATCTAAAAATCCCACGTGTTATTTAGCTGAGCAGACTGTTATGCACTGGTTACTGTGAAGTAAGCACTGTATTGTGATTATTATCACTATAATTGGAATATTCAGTTTTCCTAAAATGAAGATATTTTAGCAAATTTTTCATTCTTACCTGTTTATTTTCTATTCATTTCTTCCTTTACTGCTTTTTATAGCTATAATCTCTATTTTGTATTAAATATACTAGAAATTTCAAAACCACTGCATTAAGTCATAATGAAGCCAATCAATTTGAATAACAGTTTTGTTTTCATGATAAAATGTAACAAAGATCTGATTGCACTATTTTGCTATGTTGTTCAATTCTAAGTATGGCATAATCACATATATGGATTTAACATTGTGTCTTTCCTACTAATATTACTAATTTTTTATACTTTATGCTTTAGTTGGACTTTTAATTATTTAAAATCTCACTTTCAGATGAAGACATTCCAAAAGTCAGACTGAAAGGGACAGACTTTGTGGTTCATGTTCTCCCAGCAGAGCTTGTTTAAGACACAAGGCATGCTTAGATACAAGACTATTAAAAAACAAGTCTGTGTGACAAAGGCTCACATAACTCAGGCTGTTGCCAAGCTTACGACCTACCACGCATGATTCCGATCTCTTCATTTTCCTGCCTCCACCTCCCAAGTGTTGTGATGACAAAAGCTTGCCTGGTATATGACTGCTAAATGCTTGTAGTCAACCTCTTATTTATCATGCAACAAAGATAGTTTTCACATTGCCCTTTTAAGTGTAGAATAATAATAATAATAATAATAATAATAATAATAATAATAATAATCACTTTTTATTCTTTTAAGGGAAAACAAAAATTTTTAATTTGCCAGGACTTATAGGTGAATGTATAATTTTTTATAGAATATATGGTCACAGTTTTTAAGTATAATTTTATGTTTCTTAATCACAATGTTATTGCACAGTTAGTGGTCATAATGTCTCATCTATAAGACAAGATACGTTTAGAGTGACCATTTACTGCATCTATCAGACCATCACTGTGAGTTATACAGCAATCATGTCTGGCATGCCTAATAATGCATTACCATGTTTGATCAGGCCTATGACCACAATTCTAGGCTGACAGTACAGGGAATGATGAGAGGTTTAAGGTGTGGCATCCTTGTGTTTTGCAATAGGCTTCATCATCAGAAATCAAGTTTCTAGAATGCTTCACTACGGGCAGTGGTGGCACATGCCTTTAATCCCAGCACTTGGGAGGCAGAGGCAGACAGATTTCTGAGTTCGAAGCCAGTCTTGTCTACAGAGTGAGTTCCAGGACAGCCAGGGCTACACAGAAACACCCTGTCTCAAAAACAAACAAACAAACAAAAATGCTTCACTAAACGATGATAGAAACCTAGCAGAAAAGTGAACAAAAGTGGCAGTTCATGAAAGGAACACAATTTTAATTAAGGAAAGCATGCTTCATCTTATTGATAAAAAACTGTCAAAAACCCAAAACCATCACAGTGTATTTTATGTTAGTGACTAATCTCTTAACAGAAATATTTAAGACAATAATCTCACATTGGGTATAGTTGATACAGTTTTTTTTTTAAGATGACCCTGGATACACAAACACACACACACGCACACACATACCACACACACACACAATCATGCCATACACACATATACACACACATTCACACCCACACATGCACACACTAAATTTAAATTTGCAAATGTAAGCTCATTTTATTTCAGAAATTTATTTTTAAGAATTTTCTGTAAATTAAATGTAGGCACTTAACTGTGCATAAATATTCAACCATCACATTTCAGCTAGTTTTGCTTTGATGTTAGTAAAGCTGTTCTGTGGGTACTGCACAATAGTAATAGGTCAAAGTCATTCGCAATGGTTGCCTAATGTCAGGAGGAAAATAAAAACAAAACAGACAACCCAATTTTATGTATCTTTGAGGGGAGTATACTATCCCTATGAAACACTCCTGAGAAAGTGCAAAACCTTAATCTGAACCAAAGTCTAGCTCTAAGAACCTACATGCCAGAAATTCCGTCAATAGAGGAGTGTGTTGAGTGGCATTGGTGAGGATGCAACCAACAACTTTTAGGACATGGGGAACACCATAAATCAGACACATCCTTTTGTTCATGCAACAAATAACTGATAAGGTGAGGGAGATAAGGAGAGCTACAGAGGAGCCCGCTCATGTGTGGGATGTATGGGTATGATTTAGATGCTCACTTTTACTGTCAGGAGAATGGAGGTTGGTTCTCAAACAATGCTTGGGTATCTGATGATGGGAAAGGATGGTAATATTTTGTGATATGATAGTGATTTTGCAGTTTTATTTATCATTTTTCTAGCCTTTTAATGATTCACAGTGAAAAGTATACAGATAAAATCCTGAGGAGATATTCTTCCCAGTAGCCTAGGAGCAAGAATAAGAGGCTAAGCAATTCAACTCCTACCAAATTTGCAAAGAATTGATGCAGGGTTAAGGTACATTGTTCTTTATTTTACTGCCTAAAACTGGCAACCCCACATATTTAATAAATGACCTAATAGCAGCCTTCTTTATAATAGCCAGAAGCTGGAAAGAACCCAGATGTCCCTCAACAGAGGAATGGATACAGAAAATGTGGTACATTTACACAATGGAGTACTACTGAGCT
>NC_034602.1:3847762-3851440 GCF_900095145.1 Mus pahari | reverse complement strand
GATGGAACACAGGGCCCCCAATGGAGGAGCTAGAGAAAATACCCAAGGAGCTGAAACTAACCTGCACCCCCTGAGCTCATGTCTCTAGCTGCATATGTAGCAGAAGATGGTCTAGTCGGCCGTCATTGGGAAGAGAGGACCCTTGGTCTTGCAAACTTTATATGACCCAGCACAAGGGAAGGCCTGGGCCAAGAAGTGGGAGTGGGTGGGTAGGGGAGCAGGGGTTGGGTAGGGTATAGGGAACTTTCTGGATAGCATTTTAAATGTAACTGAAATAAATACCTAATAAAAAATTAGAAAAAAATAATAATTTATAATTAGTCCATGAGATAAAGTACAGTCCTTAAATTTATCTTCATGCTGTGTAAAAGGTTTAAGATTTGGGCATTCCATATGTTCATAAGAAATGAACATCCATAAAGTAGCAACAAGGCAGGAGTGGAGAACCTGGTCACATGTAGGAGTAAAACGAGAATCCTGCCAATTAGTGGCAATTATCATAGGTTAGGGGACTTGGGGGAATTTTCCTCCATTGTGATTTTTTTATATATTTCTAAAATTTCTACAGTTAGTATCTATACACTTTACTGTGAGATTTATAATGATGGAAATAACATAAAATAATGGAAATAATGACTATGGTTTTGAAAGCTCTTACTCATAAATCATGAAAACAATGCAAAATTTTAAATACAAAAAGGGCATATGGTATTTTTTGGTTATATATTATAAGATAGTCAATTATTATATCTCAATTAAGCAAAGTCAAAAACTTAATTTAGCTATTTGTGTCTTATTTAGGAAAATAGCAAGATAAACAGTTTTTGTCTCCTTTACATAAATGGAAGGCAGGGAGGGAGAGGCTGGCCTTCTCAGTGTCTGCATGGAAGTGTACACATGTTATCTGCAGCCCCTAGCGGAGCATTCTAAGCTTTACCTAGACATCCATTTGTCTGGGGTGATGTAGGAGCTAAGTTCCTGTGTATGCACTTGCTTCACCTGAAAATCAAGATACTGGCACTGGCTTCTAGACCACTGGTTCTTACCCTAATGCTATGACCCTTTAATACAGTGTCTTATGTTGTGATGAGCCCCAACCGTGAAATAATTTTTATTACTACCTCATAACTGTAATTTTGCTCCTGTTATGAATCGTAATGTTAATATCTGTGTTTTCCAATGATTGTAGGTGGCCCCTGTGAAAGAGTTGCTTAATTTCCAGATAAACCATGTCCACATGTTGATAACCACTACTCTAGACCCTCTATGAAGATTTGTGTTTGTTTGTTGTTTTTCTCCAGGGTCAAAGTGTATTGCTGCACATTTTTATGACATCATGTTATGGAAGTAGAAAAGAAATAACATATTATTTTGATCTGCTACTAGGTTCAAAGATATTCTCATTTAGTGAATGAATTTTGAAACGCAAATGTCTTTATTTAAGAAGAAAAAGAACATGAAGTGATAAGAGATTCAGGGTTGCTGATAATTAATGAGCTGGTGTACCTTGGCGCTTGAATTTCTCTGGTAAGTGCATCTTTTGAACACAGGAGATGACATATGGTGTGAATAACAATCACCTACGTTGTGTTCTCACTTCATATTGAAGAGACAGAGAAATAAAACTCTAAGTGAAGCACCCACTCACCCTCTGATGCTTCTGTCCTAACCATCACTTGCTGACTTGGTTTCCATGGCCTTCCTTTCCTCCTTTCTTCCTTTTGTTCTCCTCCACCACTTCCTGCTGATCCTCCTCAGCAAGGAATATGTCCATACCCAGTATATGTTAGAAGACACTACATGACAGTACAGGTTAGCGGACTGCCAGACAAGGGGAAAGAATGTAAAGACCAGCATGTAAATGACCAAGACGGTTCTATTTGGTTGCTGCTTGTTTGGTACATCCATTTAGTTGCTATGAGCTTTGACTGAGCACCAATCAAATAGCAGGATATAAATTTGTTAAAATATTTTTTTCCAAAAAATAGACTTTAAAATACACTGTGTAGTACATGGCATCCTTCCACAGTTACCAGGGGCTGGTGTCTGCTAATCTTTGAATTGAAAAAGAGCAAGAAATAGATACAGACACAAAGCATGCAGAACCATTCTTCCCTCCCTCCAAGATAAAACACTCACATATACACATATTCTCTCTCTCCCTCTCTCTGTCTCTGTCTCTGTCTCTGTCTCTGTCTCTCTCTCTCTCCATATATGTGTGTGTGCACACTCACATGTGCATACATATATATATGCACACACAAAGTAGTTCAATAAAATATTAATACATTTTAATCTAGACTCTTAAAATTCATCGAACGTAGATCTTATGGTGGCTGATAATGTATTTCTGAGACAAAGAATCAGAGCTTGCATGTAAGAGAACGTAATATCGCATTTAAAGTGTTATTGGCTTTATATCTAAAATATATTAACCAAGATATTATCTTGATTATCATGGTCCTTAACATAGTCTACCCTTTTATTATAGTCTTTATCACAGCATAAAGAGTAATCTCTTGACCAATCAATTCACTTGTCCTTAGCCTAATGATTGTATAAAAACTTGTGAAAAATGACATCTGCTCACTTTAAGGATTAAGAAATCATGAGCCATTGTTCTTTATATTATAGAGGAATTTATATCCCTCATCCTTCCATACCTCAAGTAGATGTCTCAGTTTGAGAAACTCAAGTGTCAAATCCATTGTATGTTTTTGCATTTTCTGAAAATTAATGTTCTGTGGCCACTCTCAAGTTACTTTCCAATTCTCTTCTGAATTACACCCATTAGCATTGTTTTCCAAATAAAGAAGCAGCAGAGATTGCCTAGCTCATATATAGAATCTGTAAGGCTGATGGATAACTAGCCATGGAACATACAGCTGTCTGTCCTTCATCATATCTGAACAATTGGTGAATCTCTAACCATTATATGCCACTTACTTTCAAACTCGGATACAAGACATAAATTTGTCTGTGTTACATCAAAATTACACAGTCTGTCTGAAGCAGTTTAGTGCATTTTCCAGGGCCCTGGACCTGGGTGAGACACACAAAAGAGTCAGGAGTAGATATGTGTAGATGACAGGGCAGCATAATGCTGCCTCTGGTGTTTTGGTGAAAACTCTCTACTTTGTCATTAATGACTGGCATTAGGAATTTCTTTTCTTTTCTCTTCTTCTCTTCTCTTCTCTTCTCTTCTCTTCTCTTCTCTTCTCTTCTCTTCTCTTCTCTTCTCTTTCCTTCTCTTCGCTTCTCTTCTCTTCTCTTTTCTCTTCCTTTCTTGCCTTTTCTTTTTATGTAGGAAAAGGACAGAGCCTATGCTTCTCTTGTGGCTTAGTTTGGTCTTCTTTGGTTTATTGGTACAGTTTGATTTTCTGGCATGTAAGAATATGGAGTTTTCCATGTATAGTAGAAACGGGTTTTTCCTGCAGTTCTTTTTCTGACCACTTGAGAAACAGTGTAAGTAGTGTAAGTAGTTATAGGTGTGGCAGACATCCTGGGCATTGTACAAAAAAGCAAGAAGAGGGTGAATGGGTTGTTCACAAATGAGAAAAAGGATCTTTGTTTCAATATTTTTGAGGATTGTTTTTAACAAAAAGTTCTGTTGAGAGTGGAAGTACCACTCTTTTTCTACATCTTAATAATTTCTACAGGGGATTGAGAGAGAGAGAG
>NC_034602.1:3841224-3847373 GCF_900095145.1 Mus pahari | reverse complement strand
CCACAAGCAGGAGAGAGAGAGAGAGAGAGAGAGAGAGAGAGAAGTGAGCCTAGGCCTTTGTATGCTGATGTTTCCGGGATGCATCAAAGAAATACACTTGTTTGCCACAATTGAAAGACAGAGGGATGGTTGTTCATGACTTTCCTGAAAGCTTTGTGATAAAAATCTGGAGCCCATGTGTCTATGGTGAGGTTTGAGAAACAGGTCCTGGTTTCCACACTGAGGAAATGATAAGTTTCATGTCGTCTTTTAGTTTAATCCTGCAGGAAATGTTTCCTGTGTCAAAGCCAGATGGGGGACGTGGAGACTGGCTACTTGGAACCTGAACTGGTGCCATAGGAGGGTGCGTGAGTGCTGTTCTAGTATCTGCAGATAATTAATAAAATCAATACCCACTTCACTCTTAACAGCTTAGGAATAGGTGTGGAAGTTTTGTTGTTTGCTTGTTTGTTTGAGACAGGGTTTCTCTATGTAGCCCTAGCTGTCTTGGAACTCACTCTGTAGACTAGATTGACCTGGAACTCAGAGATTTGCCTGACTCTGCCTCCCAGGGATTAAAATGTGTGCCACCACTGCCTGGCTTCTGTTTGCATCTTTATAAACTGATTTTCAACGTGATTTGACATCACAAATTCACCCAGACCCCAAAGAACTCAGATGGTCAGCCTGGGTTGAAACTCAGAGAGTCAGCCTGGGTTGGAACTCAGAGGGAGGGGCAGCCTGGGGTGGAACTCAGAGAGAGAGAGAGAGAGAGAGAGAGAGAGAGAGAGAGAGAGAGAGAGAGAGAGAGAGACTACTGTTCATAGCATTCAAGTCTGCTACTTGGAATACCTATGTCTAATCTTGCTTGCTTAAGGATGGTATGATCAACCTCTTTATTCTAGGAGTCTTGGCAGTTTTTGACAAGTTCACTGCTCAACAACCCATGGTTTCTTCTCCCCTACACCTGAAATCCTGTGGATTATAAGTTACTACCTTTGAAAGGTAGAAGTGTCCTTCATTCTCAAATGCTTTGACACTGCTCTGGCGGCCTCTGCTCTCACTGTTGCAAAGCCTTCTAGTTGGTAATCTGCCTCTGGCTCAGGTCTTCTCAGAATCTAACATCCTGGCATGGTTGTAGATTTTGTTTATTTATTTTTTGGTTTTTAAAAAGCATTTATTTACTTAAACCTATTTATTTTTTAACCCTCTTCACCATCTTAAACTCTAAAGTCACGCCGGGCAATGGTGGCACATGCCTTTAATCCCAGCACTTGGGAGGCAGGGACAGGTGGATTTTTGAGTGTGAGGCCAGCTTGGTCTACAGAGTGAGCTCCAGGACAGCCAGGATTACACAGAGAAACCCTGTCTCAAAAAACAAGAATAAATAAATAAATAAATAAATAAATAAATAAATAAATTGAAAGTCAAACAAAGTCTTTTCGATCCATCATTTCCATTTCATCTTTCTTTTCTTTTTTAAAATGATATTTCCTTTATTTACATCTAAAATGTTATCCCCTTTCCTAGTTTCCTTTCCTAAAATCCCCTATCCCCTCCCCCCTCTCCCTGCTCCCCAACCCACCCACTCCCACTTCCAGACCCTGGCATTCCCCTATACTGGTGCATAGAACCTTCACAGGACTGACTAGGCCATCCTCAGCTACATATGCAGCTAGAGACACTAGTCCCACCATATGTTTTCTTTGATTGGTGGTTTAGTCCCAGGGAGCACTGGGGGTACTGGTTGGTTCATATTGTTATTCCTCCTATGCAGCTGCAAACCCTTTCAGCTCCTTGGGTATATTCTCTGGCTCATTCATTGGGGACACTGTGCTCTGACCAATGGATGACTGTAAGCATCCACTTCTGTATTTGCCAGGCATGGCAGAGCCTCTCAGGAGACAGCTATATCAGACTCTTGTCAGCAAAATCTTGTTTGTATCTGCAATAGTGTCTGGGTTTGGTGGTTGTTTATGGGATGGATCCCCAGATAGGGCAGTCTTTGGATGGTCATTCTTTCAGTCTCTGCTCCAAACTTTGTCTCTGTAACTCCTTCCATGGGTATTTTGTTCCACATTCTAAGAAGGATCGAAGTATCCACACTTTGGTCTTCCTTCTTCTTGAGTTTCATGTGTTTTGCAAACTGTATCTTGGGTATTCTGAGTTTCTGGGCTAATATCCACTTATCAGTGAGTGCATATCATGTGTTTGTGATTGTGTTACCTCACTCAGGATGATATCCTCCAGATCATTCCATTTGTCTAAGAATTTCATAAATTCATTGTTTTTAATAGCTGAGTAGTACTCCATAGTGTAAATGTACCACATTCCCTGTATCCACTCCTCTCTTGAGGGACATCTGGGTTCTTTCCAGCTTCTGGCTATTATAAATAAGGCTGCTGTTAACATAGTGGAACATCTGTCCTTATTACAAGTTGGAGCATCTTCTGGGTATATACCCAGGAGTGGTATTGCTGGATCTTCCCGTAGTACTATGTCCAGTTTTCTGAGGAACTGCCAAACTGATTTCCAGAGTGGTTGTACCAGCTTGCAATCCCACCAGCAATGGAGGAGTGTTCCTCTTTCTCCACATCCTCACCAGCATTTGCTGTCACCTGAGTTTTTGATCTTAGCCATTCTGACTGGTGTGAGGGTTGTTTTGATTTGCATTTCCCTGATGATTAAGGATGTTGAACTTTTTTTTTTTTTTAGGTGCTTCTCAGCCATTAGGATTTTCCTCAGTTGAGAATTCTTTGTTTAGCTCTGTACCCCATTTTTAATAGGGTTATTTTGTTTTCTGGAGTCCAACTTCTTGAGTTCTTTATATATATTGGATATTAGCTCCCTATCTGATTTAGGAGTAGTAAAGATCTTTTCCCAATCTGTTAGTAGCCTTTTTGTCTTATTGATAGTGCCCTTTGCCTTATAGAAGCTTTGCAATTTTATGAGGTCTCATTTGTCGATTCTTGGTCTTACAGCACAAGCCATTGGTGTTCTGTTCAGGGATTTTCCCCCTGTGCTCATATCTTTGAGGCTCTTCCCCATGTTCTCCTCTGTAAGTTTCAGTGTCTTTGGTTTTATGTGGAGTTCCTTGATCCACTTAGACTTGAGCTTTGTACAAGGAGATAAGAATGGATCGATTCTCATTCTCTTAAACCTGATAAAAAAATTCAGTGAAGTAGCTGAATATAAAATTAACCCAAACAAATCAGTGGTCTTCCTTTACAGAAAGGATAAATAAGCTGAGAAAGAAATTAGGGAAACAACACCCTTCACAATAGTCACAAATAATATAAAATACCTTAGTGTGACTCTAACTAAGGAAGTGAAAGATCTGTATGGTAAGAACTTCAAGTCTCTGAAGAGAGCAATCAAACAAGATCTCAGAAGATGGAAAGATCTCCCATGCTCATGGATTGGCAGGATTAATATAGTCAAAATGGCTATCTTGTCGAAAGCAATCTATAGATTCAATGCAATCTCCATCAAAATTCCAACTCAATTCTTCACAGAGTTAGAAAGGGTAGTTTGCAAATTCATCTGAAATAACAAAAAAAAAATCTATGATAGCAAATCTATTCTCAACAATAAAAGAACCTCTGGTGGAATCACCATGCCTGACCTTAAGCTGTACTGCAGAGCAATTGTGATAAAAACCGCATGGTACTGGTACAGTGATAGACAGGTAGATCAATGGAATAGAATTGAAGGCCAAGAAATGAACCCACACACCTATGGTCACTTGATCTTTGACAAAGGAAGTAAAACCATCCAGTGGAAAAAAGACAGCATTTTTCAACAAATGGTGCTGGCTCAACTAGCATGTAGAAGAATTCAAATTGACCCTCTCATCTTTCTTACTGACTAGGAGGCATGATCTGAAGTTTTTGGGATGCTGCATCCTCTAGCATTCTTGCTGCAAGTGACCTCAGAGCTGGATTGAATTGCAAAACATCTTATTAATAAATATCCATTTTACAAGTTTTATGTATTTAAGGCTTGCAAATTAGCATTTGATTTACAAGGTACAGTGATTCTTGCCACCATCTTATGAATTATCTTCCCCATTTGACATGTCATGTGGTAACTTTCCAGGGTTGACAGCCTCTGGAAGCTAGAACCCAGGAAAGGAATGCATTTTCCCTCAGAACTGAACACTGCACACTTGAAACTTCCAAAATGGTGAAAAAAGTAATTTCTGTCTTCTCAAGCCAGCTGGTTTGCAGTCTCTGTTCGTGGCAGCCCTAGACAACACAATTACTCTTCCCTGGCTCTGCAACTAATGCTTAAGTCCAGCAGCCATCAAGGACCTCCTAGGTACAGGCAAGGGACCAGCCTCTGGAGACTGTTCTCCTTGACTTCATTACTGTTTTGAAGCCACCAGCCAATGTGCTCCAGGACAGTGGACCCAGGCTCTGTTCACAGTGCCTAACACTGTTGTGGGAAAAGACAGTGGAGGTCTGTGGAACCTTCCCCTCTCAGAAATGATACATTCAGATATCACTTACTATGGATTTCTTTTAACTTTTGTTAAGTGGAAATTTTGAGATGCAAGTTCATTATCTATGAATAGTCATAGAAAACTTGAACATTTTCCAAACTTGGCCTTTCATTTCTTAACAGCTAACCAAATAATTGATGTGTGTTCTTTTTCTGTAAGAGAATGTTCTCAAGATGTGTGACAGAAGAATTAAATTCATGAATTTTGAGGTTAATTTTGTCTCTGATGACTCAAAGGAGAAGAGAATTAGCAATAGAGCAAAAATAATTCTCGGCTCTTATCTTTCACTTCTAGTCACCTATGAGAGAAGAATGAAGTAATGCTTAGCAAAGATTGGTCCATTACAGAGAAGAATTAGGACATCTGAGGAGCATTTAGAAGCATCAGGGAAAATACCACTTGGCTTCTGCAGAAAGTAGAGAAGCAAAGCAGAGCTCCTTGGGATAAAAGAGAATCGGAACTGTAGTAAAGGACCAACTCCAGAATGCATTTACCACAGGTGACTGGAGTGAAGCAAAGAAGTCACTTAAGAGCCTCACTGTGCAGGTGTTCTCCTGGAGGCAAAAGGACAGGCGAAAAGCCTGGGGGGGGGGGGGGGCGCCTTGCTAGCCTTGTGGAGCTGGATGCCCCTCACCAAGGGCAAGCACAAACACAAAGGCACACCTTGCCCTGCATCTTTGGGTGTTTGTTTCCTTATGCACCCGTCATATTATAAAACACGGTGAGGAAATATGAATGCTTTTCTGTCATAGTCTGTTATTACAGGAGCAACTTCTGACCAGAAAGAAAAGTACTTCTCAGGCCTTCAGTGAGCTGGCTTCCCAGGAACTCAGTCAGAAACACAAAGTGTTACACTTCCCTGTCCTCACCATCATGGGCACTTTCTCTCTCTTTCCCTCTACCCTATTCGTATACATTTTTGTAGACCTCTTACTGAAACTATGCAAACAAACAAACAAAAACAAAAACAAAAACGGTGTGGGGGAGGGGTGTGTGCAAAGTGCATCAAAGAGGAAAGGGGAAAATGAAAAAAAAAAGAGAGAGAAGAAAAAGAGAAAAGAAAAGAAAAGAAGAGAAAAGAAAAGAAGAGAAAAGAAAAGAAAAAAGGGCACGCTCCTGAAAAAATAAAAACAGGTAAAGGGGGGATTTCTGTCTTCTGGAATCTTTGCCCCCAGCAGTCTTCTGCTTCATCCTGTAAGGTACACACTGATGGCCAAGCCCTCAGTGTAAATAAGTCACCAGAGAAAGGACTCTTGCTCCCAAAGACAGGAAGCCTAGCAGGCAGTGCTCAGACCTTGCTTGTTAGAGGAACAGAGGCCTTTGGGGGCTGTCCTTTGTCTCTTGCCTTCTAGCTGCTTTGGCATGAAGAAACTGGACAAAAGGCCTGCACTGTGGTAGGGTGTGAACTCTTCAGGCGGCTGCTTTGAGCTTTAATTACCCTCCCAGCTTTCTGGCCAGACCTAGCTGGGCCCTGGGGCAGACTGCAGGGTGACACTGCCATCTAGCGGCCATTCCTGCCTGGTTAGCCGGAGTCTGTGCCCTCAGGCTGGCTCCTTGGGTCCTGTTTTCTCTCTCTCTCTCTCTCTCTCTCTCTCTCTCTCTCTCTCTCTCTCTCTCCTGTTTTCCCCCCATCTCTCCCTCCCTCTCCCCCCCCCACACCCCTCTC
>NC_034602.1:3803397-3841199 GCF_900095145.1 Mus pahari | reverse complement strand
ACACACATACACACACACACACACACACACACTGTACTGTTTTCTCTCTCTCTCTCTCTCTCTCTCTCTCTCTCTCACACACACACACACACTGTCCTGTTTTCTCTCTCTCTCTCTCTCTCTCTCTCTCTCCCTCTCTCCCTCTCTCCCTCTCTCCCTCCCTCTCTCCCTCCCTCTCCCCCCCCCACACCCCTCTCTTTTCTCTCTCTCTTTTAAAAAAGGATTTTATCCCATCAAGGAAAAAAAAGAGCTGGCTCTTGGAAAACAACCAACTCTGTTGGAACTCGGAGATAATAATCAGTTTCTCTGGGCTTGTGAAATTGGCTCATTAAGCGTGCTTTTTAACAGAAAATATTGGAAGCGATTAAGTCTGCTTTACTGAGTGGGCATGAAATGGCCAACCTTCGGCCACCCACAGCTCCTAGGTGCCTGGCGCCGTTTTATGCATGCGGCGTAATGTCTTTACTTGAAGTGGTGTTTATTCATCACCTGCTTATTTATCTCTTCGCGTTTGGCAGGCACATCGATCAATGTTAAACTGTCACACAAGGTTATTTTTCTTTTACATAACAGTATAGGCCTAAGGTAGTGGCATATTAAAAGTAATAACTTTCTAACTTGTAGCTCAAGATGACAGCCCCATTTTTACCCGAATATATTACAGCAAGGAATTCCTCATTCCATTCCCCCACTCCCACCCTACACTTTGGTACTACAACGCCTCTCCAAGGTCAAAGGCTACCTTCTGCCTAGCTGGCCTCCCACTTTGCATACCACTCAGTTCTCTCTTCACCTCCAGTTCTCTGCAGCTTTTAGGCTGATAAGCCCACGGTGAACATTCTGTCCACCTGATGTACACATCTCCTGGTCCCTGTCATGATGACATCTGCCCCTCTGCATAAAGATGCGTCTCAGGCAGCAAGGGGAAGAGAGTGAGGAAAGCGCCTTTGTGGTCAAGGTTGTGCTGGGCAATTTCTGTGTCTGAAGCCATCTCAGTAGAGGTGGGGACGCCTGTGCAGCTTTATTTTGCTTTCCAGTCACTGGAGATGACAACAGTAATGACAAACCCTTGGTGTTGGGGGAGACAAACATGTATAAGAAGCTAGTGTGGCTTTGAAGCAACCAGCATTGGCCCAGAGCTTTTAAGTTGGGTTGTCTCCCCCTCTGTCCTTCGGCTCTAGGTTCTTTGTGTTGCCTTCAAACTCCTCCCAGTTTGTGATGCCTCTTTTCTTGGCCACAGGCCAAGCAAGCTTTCTTTGTACAAGCAGTTTTTCTTCTCCTTTCTCCCCCTCCCAACTGTCACCCTATTCTAGCCTGAAAATGCCTACAGATAGAATATCAGATCTTTTTAGTTTCCAATTTCAAAGTGGCCCTTAGAATTCCTTCCTGCCCTTGATCTCTCCTTTTGGATTTCAACTCCTACTTGGACGCTGTTGCTAATTCTGCCTCTTGGACAGTGGCTTTCTGCTACAATGCTTTGATAATCTTGGGTACACAGGAAATAAATGTTTGAATAGTGGACATGGGTGTTGCACAACTACTCCTGTGATTCAAAATACCACACCCACTCTGATAGTGTGCCTTTGTGTAGACCAGAATACCTCCCCTAGGAAATATGAGAAGGGTTCCAAATGTGATGAAGAGAATATGGCTCAATAGTCTACCAAAGTACCTACAATGGAGGTTTGCATACTTGGCATTGAGATTGGCCCATCTCTTGGGTGACTTCTGCTTTCCTGTGAATAAAAGATGGTAGAATACTGCTCTATGGTGATTTACTTTATTATGGGTAGTAGAACCCTAGGAAAAAGGCATGTTCACTAAAAAGTGTGTATGTGGGGGTTGGGAGCCCATTCTGTGTCCTTGTTCCTAAGATCAATATTTGCATTAAGGTGGTTTAAATATATGTGACTTGGAGGCTGTCCATTCTTTCAGGCTGACCTGCCACATTGATCAGGGCTAGTGATAGAGGGAGAAAGCGCAAATCAGGAGAGGAAAAGAGTTGAAAGCCGTTGCCGTGGGCCCTGTGGAGATATACTCTATGCAACGTGTGTGTGCCGTTTATCAGGCAGCCTCAGAGCCTCTGCTACCACAGGGAAGGGAGAGAACACCCTCTCTGCCTCCCCCAGATGGCTGTTTTGTCAAAAACTACCTGAAGGGCTTTGGGTTACTTTTAAGACTGGAATTTCAACAGTCAGTAGTGCTCAGACCACATCTTGGATTCAGTCATTTTCCAAATTAATACCTAAGAGGTGTAGCTGTTTTATTAAGTATTGTATTATAACCTTGACTTATTGACCTTGACAATAGACTTGACTTATTAAATAATAATTCATACCAGACATTTCTACATGGTCTACTACAGCCCTGGTTCTTTAAAGTTTCAGTGGTCAGTGTGATCCCATAGTCATAGCTCTTATCCACAGAGTTCTGAAGACTTTTTGACTGGTCAAGACTGTGGATGGAACTAGGTCTCCAAAACCAGAGTTCAGGGCACAGCACTCAGTGCTTGACCTTCATGTTGAGAAGTGCTGAGTACTGTTTCTCTCTATTGGGATATTTTATCTGAGGAAATAAGGCTTAGCATTGGTCCATGAGTGAAGAGACTTGCTGACATTATAATGATGCCAGTGACGGAAGCTTTGGATATATGGGTGGTAAGATCAGAATACTCTGTTGGTCTTTTGCTGTAGCAAAGAACTGACCCCATAGACTTCTTATGAAAAGTATTATTGAGGAAATTGTGTAAGAAATGCCAACCTATTGGGTGGCCCATTTGGGGGTCAACCATAGTAGAGTACACATAGCTAGGTATACTCTAGATACTCAAATAGTCATCCACATAATAGTCAAGAAATATGGTAGGTAATTATTGCTCAGGCCTATCCTGAATGAGCTGTTATACTTAGAAATGATTTTATAACCAAAGATGAAACAGATATCTGAAATAGTTGAATTATCTGACAAAATGAACACACACCCTGTGCTATAATGAGTCACACAGGCTGCATGGGCAGGACTGAGAAAATGGTGAGAGTATTGGCTATCGAGATGTTTATGGAAGTATTTGTAGAGATGGGCTTGTAGACAGAAATAGAACATGCACAGAAAGACCAATATTCAGGACAGAAGACTCTATGGAGCTTTGGAAATAAGTGTCGCTGTAAAGTTAATGTTTGTGTATTATAGTGTTAGAACATGCTGGGCTAGACAGCAAAGACACTGAAGATCAACATGATCGACAGCTGAAAACATGAACCAAGTGTCTTCTTTTATTATCTTGAGGAATCAAAGAAATTTGTCTCCTGAAATTACAGCTTGGAACTGTGACCTACTCAGGGTGTTGCTTGGAACCCTAGGGTCCCAAACATGCCCTTCACTCTAAGGCTTTCATTTTTCTCAAGAATGGAAAGAAAGTAAAAGTAACACTTGAAGATTTTATTTATGATGCAAACTTACTGTAAAAGAATTACCTCAGGAAAGGAATACAAATGTGAAAGCTGTTTTCCAAATCTGCAATACTTAATGTGTTGACAGATTTATTGGTTAACCAAAACTGATATAGGAAAATCTAGCTTATCTGGGAGATACCCATGTGGAATAGTTGTTCAAACCAGGAAATGGTTCTCTGGAGGGTATGTTTTCATAGAAGTACCTATGTACATTTTAAGTTTTTTTGATAGGCAGAATAAGCAAACTACCTGCCGAACAGCAAATGATAGCCCAGCTCTGTGAAGAAACAAAACCTCTCCTCGTAGTTTTTCAGAAAATGCACCTTGATAACATTCCACCAAGATTTGTACTGCTTCTGTGTACTTGGCGGTTAATTCAAATGTCTCTACTACAACTCAGAGATGATGGGCAATAGTGATACATGCTCTACAAACATATCTATTTCTAGGGGAGCTATGTGAGTTTAGAAAATGGGTTTCAGATGGATGTAGCTACACCTGTAGAGAGTCAGGTTTCAAGTAAGAGGATGAGAACTCACAGCCTTAGGGTGAGTGCACATTGACAGATGACATTGGCACAGGCTTTTACACCCTGTGCCCCTGTTTGCCCACATTTTCCTGTCTGTTAACAACCTTCTCTAGTCAGTGATTTTCACACAGTACCCCTTGGACAACCAGTACTTGCATAATTGAAACATACTTGGTTTTGACAGCCTGCCTGCCTTCCTTCGCTTTTGGCTTTGCCCTCTGTCTGCGTTTTCTGAGTCTCCTGCTTCATCTCATGGTGCCTCTTGATACCTAGGTAGGGTGCTATTAGACAGATATTTTCCTTCCACCACTTCTCTTCCTTCCATTTTAATGGTAATTTGCCATTTGGGGATTTCTTTCCTTTAGAAATTAATTTCTGTATTTGAAGTAGTGTTTTTGGTAGGTCAGAGTGCTTGAGGTTGATCATCAGATAAGTTATATGATATTTATATATCACTTGAAATAAAAATTCTCTTTAAGCATATGAAGATTGGTAAGTCTTAAGATAATCTTTCTTAGGGATCATTTAATTTCATTTGGCTTAAGATGCTATTTGTATTAAGCTAACAGGGTGCTAATTTAACATAGGTTTATAGTCATTTAAAGCCATTTTCATTCATTAAGAAAAAAATATCTGTCTAGATTAGATTATCATAAGGGTTTGAATAGCAATAGGGATTCCTCTGCGAGGCCCAAGGATTTTCCAGATGGGTGAACACTGTTTCTCTGCCCTACTGAGAAGTGTGCTGAAGAGTGTGGCCCTGATGATGGTGCCCAGTTCTGCCATGGGCAGCAAAGAAGACGTCAAATAAAAAGTGTTCTTTACTGCACTCCCACATTGTGTCTATAGTGTACTATATATCCATATAACTTCTATATCCTAATTGATACTTTTCATAACATTTTATGCAAGGCATATCTCTCAAAAACTTCACTCTTGAATTCCTGAAACGTTGGTAAATTTAGGTGAGATATTTGCAGCCTGATTACAGACATTAGGAGAGAGTGCATGAGGAAGACACAACTGTCCAACTGACTTCCCCAAACACGACCTGCAGAGTTTCTTTATAGAGCACAGAGCATTTCCTGGCGGTTTTAAGCTCTCTCTATCTAGGGTGTCTTGTCTTCCCAGCTACAAGGGCTGGAGCTTGAATTCCTTCCTGGGTTTTCCTTATCCACTTCTGGTTCTTGTTCTCTTCAGTTCTGGATTTCAGACACTTGGAAAGGAAAATTACCTTCTGGTTCCTTGGACTTAACTCACGCATTTTTGGCCTTCAATCACTGTATTCTCTGTACTCTCAGGTCTTCTAGGACCACACAAAAAAAAAATGATGTTGAGTCAATACTAACTATGCAGAGTGGATATTTTCATGCACCCAGCCCTTCCACGTCAACCAAAGCACCCGTGTTTCAGAAGGAAAGATGTCATATTAGAGAACTCATATTTGAAAATGTTTTCTGATTAGAGGGTGTGGCTATGACTAACTGTACAATTTTAACTGTCTTACATTTACCAACAAAATTGATTAAGCAGAAAGAGTTTGAAATAATCTTTCTTGCTTTAAATTTCTAAATAAGGCCTCTAAATCATGTACCAGGAATGCCTGAATTGGTGGGATCCCATAAGCGATTCTTTCTGATATGAGCAGTGTCTAAGCAGAAGAGATTCTTCATTTTTCTCTGAGTTTGCTAGATTTAAATTGCCTTAAGATCTGCATGTGGATATGTTATAACTATTCTTTTCCAATGACAACACTCTAGGTTTTATGTAATATAAATCTATTTCTGAGATTCAACAAAATGTTACTAAGATATGATACTTTTAGCAGTCTTTCTGAGTGTGGAAGATGGAACAGTACATTCTCTTAAAGAAACACAAGCTTCTGTGAGTGAATTTCTCACTTTATGGGAGAGTGTATTCAATGTTTGTGAAGAATTAAAAAGAAAAGTTAAGTTTAATTGCCCCCAGACATCGTGAGAGACAAGCAAAGGGTAGAATGTGGCTAGGAGGTTTTCAATCTAGGTTCAGAACTTACCTTTCCTGCAAATATCAAATTTACTCAGTTAATTCTCATCTCTTTTATTCTTAAAGATATTTTGAGAAAAAGTCATTAGAGATATGTTAAAATTTTGCCTTAGTTTCTAGGGGAAAAATAATCATATAATACAACAGAATGACTTGGATTTAAATGAAGTATTTTCATGACATCAAAAGTGAAACTGGGCAAAATTTGAATATAGGGTTTATTTTTTATTTAGTGTATTTATAAAACTGGAGCTAACTCCGTATGGTATAGAGCAGTAGTTCCCCACTGTCCTAATACGGTGATCCTCTAATGCAGTTCTTAGTGTGATGACCCCAACCATAAAATTATTTTCCTTATCACTGTGTATTTTTGCTAGTATTATATATCAAGGTGTAAATATCTGTGTTTTCTGATGGTTTTAGGCAATCTCTGTGAAAGGCTCATGTAACTTCCAAAAGGGTCATGACCCACAGGTTGAGTTCCACCGGTGTAGACCAAATCCTGTTTGCCTCCTGTTTCTAAAATTTCATTTTAGTAGTGTTATGTTTATTCATACAGTACATTTTTATACATTTGTCAGCTTTCACATTTCAGAGGAAGAATTAGTAACCTTGAGAGATCATATGATGCACAAAGCAAAGCATTTATCAATTCAGTTCTTCACAAAAGTGTTAACCAGCTTGTATCAACAACTGTTTATTAATCAAATGACCATGCTGTCTGCAATTTTTAATGTTATAGGCTTTTGGAAATTCAGTGAAAAATTCAGAGTCACATGGTGAAGAGAAAATATTGTTTAAATTAGAACTAAAGCTCTCTGTGTGTACATCACGTCTTGCCATCAGCTACAGAAAGCATTCTCACGGGGGCTCCTGTGGTTCTCAGCTTTAGCAAGAATAGAGTTGATGTACATGATATCTGGAGTTCCTGTCTCATGGATCTTCTATTTGTCGTTTACTGTTTTTTATTCCTGACTCCTACTTTAATTATCTTCTTATTCTTCTGAAATATTGTGGAAGGACAGAATCACACATTATGATATGTGCTTTATTGATTCATATCCTAAGATAATATAGTCGAAGTAGTTGCCTATGTAATTGGGTTTGGCATTAGGAGAAATAGTAGGATTTATAAACAGTTATTCTACATGTCTAAAAAAGATGTAGCTTTGGTGCTATATCTACTTATGTAAAACAGTTATAGATCTTAGCCAAAGTCACTGTAATTGGCACAGATAGAGAGAGGGGGCAAGTAGAATAACATGGACAGTGGTCCTCAATTTACAGGACATAGTGAATTGCTATCCTGCCTCAGTAGGAAGGAACTGAGGAATTAATTGTGAGCAATTGTTGATATATGTTGTAAATGTAAGACTTAAATCCACAATCCAGCCAAAACGGTATAGTATTTGGTGCATGGGTAAATACAAAAATATTGTATCATGATTCCTATATTGTAAAGACAAAGGAAATCTTTTGATTTATACTTGCTGCTATTCCTATTATTGATGTTCTACAATAAACTTTAGAGTTATATGAAAATCATTCTTTTTTGCACTCCGCTATACAGCCATCTTTCTGTTCTGACCATGCAGTGTTTAGTGATACAGCCATTTGAAAGGATGTTTGAATAAGCTATAGCCATGTAACCACTGTCACATTTCTCAGCAAAACCTGAAACAAGGAAGCTCCTTTTGTTGCAGTTGCAGTGACATTTTCATGTGAGAGATTTTGGTAGTTTACTTGTGAAATACTAGTTATTTGAACTCAGTCCAACCTTAGAATGATCAGGGCCTTTCTTCCTCTTAGTTGGCCTATTAAGTTCTCATTAATGCAGTGAAAAACTATGTAGTATGTGTGGAAAGCTACATGCCTTATAGCTTTTCATTATTTTCATTTAAAATTGTATTTATTTTAATTTATTTATTTATCAGGATGGGGGAGTCTACTCCTCTTCTATGGCATGCATGCGACCAGAGGACAAGTTGCTGGATGGGGGAGTCTACTCCCCTTCTATGGCGTGCATACGACCAGAGGACAAGTTGCTGGATTCAATTCTGTATTTCTATCATGTAGAGCTTATTTGAGGTCTGTCCTCAGGCTGAGGACAAGTGGCTACCTGCTGAACTATCTCTATTGTCTTTAAATTTCCTGTTTGCAGATGTGAGACAGACTTTAGTCCAACAAGTAGTTTCCAAATGGTGTTTCAGTCTGCTTTGTAAACATAGTAGACAGATTCTGAGCTTCAGTGATGTGTTGACAGCCATCCATGCGCCTGTCTTTAACGTGCAGTCATTTAGTAAGGTCCACACCTTGTCCTAGGAGTGGCCCAGCACAAAGAAGAGATCACCCCAGATTCTGCGGTTCTGGATTTGTTGTCATGAAAACAACATAGCATACAATGTAATTTCAAGACCCATCCTGACCCCTTCCCACTCTTACCCAATTGGTGTTTCATTCAGAAGATATGCTCAGAACTGGCCAGATGTATTACAGCAATACTTCAGTTTTTCACTAAAAGTACATCCTTGGGATAGAGTAATTTCTAGTAGTCTTTAGTAGTTAAAAAGTTTCCTGATTCTTTCTACAAACTTATAAGTACTAATGAATAATAGAGATCTTTTAGTTAGAAAGTTTTCTTTTTTAAAAAAAGTTTAGACAAGGCTTTATGTTATATTTATTTATTCTCCAGCTTATACAAACTGGATGTAGAAGCATAAACATAGTACATTTCTACCATCTTCAACAAAAATATAACCAATATGTACAATATACAAAAGGGATGCAGACTCCACCAATGTCTTTCTAGAAGACATACAGGTACAAGTGNTATCAAAAGTATGAGGAAATCACCAGTTAATTTTAGTTAGCAAGTTTTTAAAGTCAAATGCTTTGCCATTTTTTAATCTAGAAATTTTATGACAATATGGACTGGAATAAACTTGTTTCATGTAGATACTGGACAAAAATACTTGCCTAGAATATAAGGATTCTGGGGTAATTGTCTAGAATTTAGGGAAGCTGGGGGTAATTGAATTAATTGAACATTCAATTAAAAATCTCATGCCAGTTAGAAAATGTCTTAGCAATTATTCAAATAAGAATACAAACCAGTTAATATGACTTGACTGTTGTTGAACAGGAGGACAAAGAAAGAGTACAGAGGAAACAGTGCCTTCTGACATAATGGTTGGACATACACCAACATGCTGAATTAATTTTCCATTTGACTTCTGCATGCAAGTAAGGCAATTAGAACTGCACAGTAAATAAGTAAGTATATCATTATTGAACAAGAGGCTAAAGTAGATAGTGTTTAAAATCAGTCAGGCTAGATGGCTCAGTGGGTAAAGGGGTTTGCTGCCAAACCTGATAAAATGAGTTCAATCCCTAGGACCTACATGGCAGAAAGAGAGACCTGACTTTTGTAAGTTCCTCTGACTTCCACACACTTGTGTATATGCGTACAACATATTCAGTAATAAATAAATAAATAAATATACAGAAAATATATATAGTGCTTCATATGACACAGATAAAAAGAAGCCCTACCTTCAAGAATCAGATTTGTGGATGCCCAGCCTAGACTTAGAAGCCAGATTCTTGGACCTGTATCAAAAAGTTGCACTTCTATCACATGTCTGGAGACCAAGATAAACTTGGCCAAAGGAGTCTTTCTTATTCTGGTCCATGTAGTTGTTGCCACCCTAGATATAGCAAGGGATAGCATTTTGTATATTTTTCAACCTGTAGGGAGCTGCCTGGTCTCTGTCTATCATAACAGCGAAAGTCTGTTTTCTACCTTCCTTTCTCCAGTTGATGAAAGAACAAAATCATTGAGTCATAAAACTCATCTGGATTTCTAATCTCTCTTCGAGAAAAAGTAAACTGCTGTTCTTGGACTAGCCCCAGGGACTGCTGTTTAATTTCTCAGCTCATTTTTCCCTCTTGGCTAACGTATGTGTATGGGTCCCTCTATAGCTCCCTTTTGAAAATGTGCATTTTTAATACTACAAAAGCAGAGAAAAATCATTTTTTGGTAAATATTCTTTCAGTTGCTTTGCAATCAATGTAGTTGGAGCTAACAAGCAGATGGATGTATTTGAATGCCATTATCTTGTGTACAATGATATTATCTGTTTCATGAAAAATTCAGCAGTTTGGGCTGCTTTAGTAAAGGCAAGATGGAAGTAAAAAAAAAAAATAGCAAGAAAAACATGATCAGACTCTGAATCCCTGAGGGGTCCCATTGCATCATTTAGCAGGAGAATGAGCAGTGCGGGAGAGGCAGACATGGTGGGGCTGCTGTCTGCGTTCCTTCTGCTGTTCTTGGCTTCGGGTCACATACAAGCCCCACAGCTGTAGGTGGGAGCTCCTGGGCCTGCTAAAGCATCACACCGTGACATTTTCATCATCCGTCTAAGAGAAGAAAATAAATTTGCTAACAGAATAGGGCTGGCAGGCTCACATCACCTTGTCAAATTTCAGTCATCTCTTGGTCTAGCCTGAGCCAGGGGAAATGGGAATGTGGGCCAGAAGGTGGAGTGATGGACGTGGAGGAGACTGAAAGAGTCTGCAAGAAGGATGTGGGTTTTTCTGAAAGGAGAACATGGTGTTTTAAAATTAGACGCGTGACAAATGAAGACACTTGGGCTGTGGGGAAGGTACTTAGATTTGTCCCTTCTATGAGCCAAGCAGACTTTGACATAGATAAAATGAAGTTGAAAGTTGTGTTGATTTGGAGGGATGGTTGTGTTGATAATGTGAAGACAAAAACTCAAATAATCTCTGTCTAAAAACATTTTTTAAGTTTGATATTATCTTATGATTGAAATAGATCTTAAAAGAGACACCGTTCAAGCTGACAGCTAGGACTTTTTCCTAAATATGCTCTTCCTCCTTGTCTTCTCTGAGTATACTTTATGTTTGTGCCTTTGATGTAGGCTGACTAATTGTGTTTTTGTGTTGGCTTATGTGGATCCATGTACGTGTTTGCACTCATGTGGGGGCTAGAGGTTAGCCTCATCTACTGTTGCTCTTGTATGGTCCCTCTTATTTACACATAAGACTTGGCAGGGTGGCTAGTGACCCCAGATATCTACCGGTCTCTGTCTCCCAAGCGCCTGCCGTCATAGCCGTTTCTTAATGCGGATTATAGAGACTGAGCTTGGGTCCCTCCTTTATCACCGGCACTGTGTCTGCAGCCCAGAGGCCTGTTCCTCTATCAGAGCATATGCAAAGCTCCATTATTCTAGTGAGGGTTTCCTCACTGGATAGCTCTTAAGACGAGTTAGTATCGTGTACTTCACAGTGCACAGTGCTCCTTCATATTGCTCCTGGCATTTTGCATTTTCCATATCAGGCTTGGCATTGCTTGGAGTTAATCTTCATGGTTTCAGCACCTATAAGCTGATTTAAACACATTAGACACCGTCAGAATGTAACGTACTGGCAATATCGATTAAAAATGTTATAATTTATGTTTATATGGTAACATGAATAATGATGTATATCATTGCAAGAAATGTAAAATATTAACACTGCAATGCTCTTTATAAAGTATTTCCCTGATCTTAATAAGAACTTCTGCTTGTTAGATTGCTCTTGTTTTCCTCTCTGGTTTATCTCGGTTATTATGTGAACTTAAGTTTTAGTTGGGCAAAATAATGCAGGGTGAACAGTTGGCAGAAGTGGTTGTAGGTAAGTTCTGAGAAGCAGCACAGGTGTGCAGAGGTGTCCTGCTCAGAAACCAACACACACATATGAGTATAACATGACCTACAGTAGTGTAAACTGCAGCACCTCAGTTCGTTGTCTTCAGTGGAGGACACAATGGTCATTCATTGTAGGAATGCAGTTTTCTCTGGATGGAGTACCAGGGCAGGAGGAACTGTCATGAGCTTTGCTAATAGTAACATAGTTGCTAAAGAGTGATTCCATGGGCTTAATGTCCTCCACAACACTATGCCCCTCCTCCTTTGTACATTATCTTTCTGAATAAGGAGTGCTTCCTCATCTTGATCCATCTCATTTCACATTCCTCCTCTTTGTCTTCTGTCCCTCACTTGGCTGCTATTGACCATAGGTTCCACTGTACATGATCATTCAATAGTTTTATTAAAGTAATAAGTAACTTGGAAATCACTCCATTGATACATTTTCTTTTTTCAGTGCTACATATGTCTTCATGTATTTCATTGGGAGTTTTGTAACAAAAGATTTTCCCACATGGTAAAATGTGGTGATTTCTCTTAAAAACTTCTCTTCTATTATTTAAAAAAAATGTTAGGCTAAAGCCAGATATTTTATGGAAATCACGTTCTAATTTTTATATGGGTAAGAGTTCTTTATTTAAAACCATTCAAACTATGATTGAAATATCTAAAAAGCAAAATAGCCAATTAAATTTTTGTAGGGTGCTCTAAGTAGAATTTATGTAAAAGTCTAATAATGAGACAATCCCAAAGAATCGAAGACCAACAAATAACTTCTATCATACCAACACACATCTACACTCAATGCAGAAAATAGATATTCAAGATTCATTTTCTGGTTTACTGACTTATAAGTATGTTAGAGGTTATATCTTTACAATTGACTTAGCATATAAGATAGGGTATATGGTACAAACCATATAATATTTCCAACAAGAAATGAAGATTTAATAAGATTTATGCCAGGAACATTGGCCAGGTGCTGCAGTGGCAATAGAAGACATGATTACCTGCTCTACAAAAGTATGTCATCATATTTCTTGATGCAGATTTTAAAGAAATGGGTTTTTGTGGATAATATAACTGTTGGCAGTATCAAAACTCTTATTGTTCTGCCCAAGAAGCAGGGTATACATATGCTTCTTATTGGATCTGTGGCTCCCAATATAGGAAAGACTTCACTAAATGTTTGCCCTTTTTGTGATATTAACTTTAAAAATAAAAAAAAAACCCAACTGCTATGAAATACTAACTGTACTCTAAAATAACAGAATATCTTTAGACCTTGGATCAAAAACATTATGTAAGTGTGGTTTTTTAAAATTCTGTATTACTATAATAAATTGAGATGACTATATTGGCATTAATTTGCCATTCATTTAACACTCAGAATGACAGCTTTCACTCCAAAAATTCATCAGCATTGTTACCCTGCATATCCTTGTCTTTAAGAATATATTAAAATCCAAGATCTAATTTTTTTTTTAATCAGCCTAGGAAACTGCCAGCTATTTAAGATGAGCCTATCTTTCAAGCCAGATTTTATTCTTTGGAGAAAACAAATAAACAAATAAAAAAATAAAAACAAAGAAAAAACCCAAAGCAACTGTAGCTTCGTATCTGTAATTTGATCTCACTTGACTATTTTCCAGAGGCTCAAGGAAGGTTAGAAAGGAAGTATGGGATTAAAAAAATATTTAATCTAAGTTGTAAAGGAGCTTGGAACCACACTGCAAGCATCATAATTAACTTTAATAATTATAAATGTAAATGCAGACAAGCCACAAGGTTTTAATGGTGTGCCACATGCTTCTGCTAATTATTTTAGAGTTTGGACACATTCAGTGCCAGCTAATTATAAACCCTGCTATGGAAATCATCTGTTTATATTAGACTTATTGATCTCTAGTGTTTAAGCAATATGAAAAGGGAAATCTACAATGCTGGACCATCTGCTTTGTATTCCTAATTGCTTTTAAGGAATCAAATATATAAATAGTCAGCTTTTTATATACTGGGCTTCAAACTCCTTCAAGAAGCTTAGCACAAACCCAAGTGAAAATTTTAAAAAACATTTGAAATATGGCTTTTTTTTTTACTTCCTTTAAAGAGCCTGTGTGCCTTGCCTTTCTCTGCTTTTCTTAAATCCCCAACACACCTTCCCTTCCAAGCTTCAGCTCTCACACACCAGTCTACAAAACTAACCATTTACTATCAGTGAATCTTAACTTTCCTTTTACCATGTAAGAAAACCAGAGCCTGCTGACAGGAGCCTGACATAGCTGTCTCCTGATGGGCTCTCCCAGTGCCTGACAAATACAGAAGTGGATACTCCCAGTCATCCACTGGACAGAGCACAAGGTCCCCAATGAAGGAGATAGAGAAAGGACCCAAGGAGCTGAAGAGGTCTGAAGCCCCATAGGAGGAACAACAATATGAACTAACCAGTACCCCCAGAAGTCCTTGGAACTAAACCACCAATCAATGAAAACACATGGTGGAACTTGTGGCTCTAGCTGTATATGTAGCAGACAATGGCCTAGTTAGTTGTGAAAGGGAGGAGAGGGCCTAGGTCCTGTGAAGGTTCTATGCCCCAGTATAGGGGACTGCCAGGACCAGGAATGGGAGTGGGTGGGTTGGGGAGCAGGGGCAGGGGGAGGTGATAGGGGAAACTAGGAAAGGGGATAACATTTGAAATATAATTAAAGAAAATATCTAATTAAAAAAAAAGAAAAAGAAAACCCCTCTTCTCTCTCCATCCCCGGACAGTGATGCGTATTTATGGCTGTTTGTCACTGTGGCCACAGAGCAGGAAGAAGAAGGAATTGTTAAGGGGTATGTTTCCCTTCTGTGGGAATTGCTTAAGGTGGATGTCTCTCGGGACTGGGCACCATCACTTCTAATCACTAGAGTCTCTTAGGTGGGTCTTGTGAGTCTGTGTGGAGGGTGAATTCCAGTTGATTTCTTAAAATTTAGGTGTTCATTTTGCCATTTTTTGTATAGACTCTATTTAGTATTTTTGAGATTTTTAACATAAAAGATTAAGATATCCAGATTTCTTTCAAATGACCTTACTTATTACTTCAAGAGATTCATAATAAAAAATATTGGCTCAAAATAACCAGTCTTTAATATGATCTGCCACTCATATGATCTAACCAGCCATAAATATTATAGTGTATTCATAATACACACATGATGTTATGTATGTGAAACAGAACACTTTTCATTGGGAGTACTGGCTAGCTTTTGTGGGGGTTCTACTGGTAGGACTGGCTACAATTTCAGAAAACCATATATAGTGAAAGAAATATTTGAAATATGTATTTTCTTCATGTTAAAAATGATTTGGCTGAAAGATTTATATATTATGTCATTTTGTTCTATCTTGCACACTTAAAAACCTACACAGAAGGCTTAGGGTGGGAGGCAGTGTGAGGAGTAATTTCAAATGGTTGAAGGAGAGTTAAACTGGAAAAACTGCCACTTTATTTATAATGGTCTAAAACAAAAACGAAACAAGTACTGACCTTTAGTATCTTTCATCATACTCTAAATACAAGATTTAATTTAAAAGCTATGTGAGGCCCCTATAATATAGAGCCACATACATCAACCAACATTTACACACACACACACACACACACACACACAGAGAGAGAGAGAAAGAGAGAGAGAGAGAGAGAGAGAGAGAGAGAGAGAGCTTGCTGTGGTAGATAGAATTTGTTATTGTGATTGCAGACTCGCTGGTAGGGAATCTGTTCCTCCTAAGATATTTATGTCTCAAAGGCTATGAGTCCTGTTTTTTTCACGAAGCTCTGATGCATCATGTTATGTCCCTTATCAGGTTGGCCTTTTTAGTTTCCTATGTCTCTGAGTTTTATTCATGGTACCTGAATGATTTGGGGGACTCCATCTGTGTAATCTTCCTCCATTCGAGGCAGGTTTCTGTCAGTTCTACAGTGAAAATAGAGTATTCAAAGTCAGAAAGATATTAGGCTCTTTCTTAAAAGGTGTTTTAAACAGCTCACGTTTGCCAAGCCCTCAAAGAACATTACAAATCAAGGAAACACAATTGGCAGCTACATTATCAAAGACCTTCTGATAATGCAACCATTTAAATTGAATAATATTGTTTAATGGGCTTTTTAAAAGCAGCCGTCCTTTGGATCTGACACTTCAGCATGATTAGCTTTCAGTCTCATTTAAAGCTACAACAATCCATTGATAATTACAGTCTTCCTTCTTCTCCGTCTGGAGTTCAGGAGACAAACACAACGAATAGGGAAAGCTGAATATCTTTGGTTTGTAAAGTGGACAATAATTTTAAATTTGTGAAACCTGCCATTTGGGGGGCTTAATAGAGCCCATATAAAACACCTTCTCCCCAGGTCTCCCCAGGTTTGCCAACAGAGTGTTGCAGCAGCTTTCTACATGAAGCGGTTTCCTCAGATGGATGGCCTGCAGACACTAAGAAGATAAAATTAGTAAGATTTTCATTATTTTATTTCTGTAACTGAAATAATTTTGCAGATACTGCTTAGTGAGAGGTGGTAAGTAGTGTGGGGGAGAGGAGAGCCTAAGAAGGGACAGTCAAAACGAAGCACATACAAAATGCCATATAGAAACCTATTGCTTTGCATGCTAACTTAAAAAATACTAAGAATATTAGTAGTTTCTTTTCCATTAACTATTACTTAGTAAATTTCAAATATCACAATATTCTGCTCATTTATAAATTTTTAAATTTGTTCCCAAGATAAATTACTATTATAAAATACTATTTGCCTTAAAATTTATGAACAGAGATGTTGCTTGATACAAAGATGTTACTTGATGCATAGGTGGACTTCAAACATCTGCAACTGGTGTTTTACTTAGTAAGAAATATTTAAATATCTGTTAGAGTTTTCATTTTTAAGTCACATAAACTATATTTGGGGGTTAAAGATAAAAATCAGTGACTTCATGCGTTACACCCTCTTCACAGTGTCACAGATGACTATAATGGGGCTCCATTTTCTGCTTTTCTTTTGTGATTCCTCTTAGTAGATGAAGGATGCTTTTTTTTAAATTGAAAAGTGAATTTAAGATGTGTTCATATCATTTTTATCAAGCAATAAAGAGGCCAACAGTGTTAGGATAAGTCTAACTGAAAGAAATGACTTCCATTGAGTAATTTAATATCGTACCAATCATAAAATGAGAAATCTGCCATGCCTAATCCAAACTTTCCATTTGACAAACCACTACCTAAGTTTTGTAAGTAAAGCCTCCTTATTGCATGCATCAATCAGAATTTGATATCACCTTGATTTTTTCTGTCTTAAGATCTTTCTGAGGGCAGTTTTCTCCATTAGGCCACCTTGTCTGGCTTAAGCTGCAACTCTAAATGCTGTAAGATTATTGCCTGTTTCCATTGGGGGACTTTCACAGTCCTGCTGTTTTCAGTAAAATATCATGAAATTAACCACCAGATCTAGAACCTTCTCAATGCCAAGCATTTAAATGGAAGCAGGAGTCTGTCTACATTTCTGAGTTTTATACCTAGTATGGATTCAGAAGGATCATTTAAAAAATGTTTCCAAAATAGTGTGATATACTTTCTATCTGTGCGTCAAGAAGGACTGCCACAATTTTGAGTTCTTGGTGATTTGCACTGACTGGCTTATAGCCAGGCAACTTCCCATAAACTAATACTCTGAAACTAACATGGGTCCCTATGTTCCCAAACACACGTGTATTAGTTACATACATGCTAATCATCATGTAAAGAACTATGAGGATTCAAGTGTAGTGTGAAATTAGTTTTATATTCATATCTTGTTATAACATATTTTCTTTTATTTCTGAATAATTTAAACTTTTATCTCTTTTCTGCATTAATAATGTAGATGCCTTCAGGTTTAGGGGGGTTAAAGATGTTGGGGAAATGGAAGGGTTGTTGTTTTTTGGTTTTGGGGTGTTTTTTGGTAAGTTTCTTTAATGTGGATGGAATATCCTTATTGTTAAACCCATCCAATCCTTATTGAGACTGTGCTGTCCTTCAAAGGCATTGAATTTGATCAAGAGTATAGTGCAGCCTGGAAATGCATGGAATCCTTCAAAGTCAAAACTGGCATACTTATGATTCCGTAATTCTTGATTTATAAACCCCAGATTCCCAGAAATAGCACATTTTAGAGGGTGATAACACACTTACCCTATCTCTTTCACTTTAACTTTCTAGAAGAGGGGTATTATAAAGAAGGGATGGCTGTCCATCTTACATTGTTGCTTCGTAGTAAAATGGGAGCTTCCACACTACATTTTGTGTTTCATGCAAATGTAAAATGGCCAAGATCCTGAACTCTGAGCTGGGAAGAGATGCCCACCTCCTGCCTTAACTCTTTGAGAGGTCACGATGAATGCTCCTGAGGTAAAATCAAGCAACCCCTGCTAAGGTTTGGCTTGTTCAGTTTTAGTGCAGGGAAAGGCGCCAGCCAGGGATATTTCAGGGTCATAAAGTAAATGGTAGAAAAGAAACTTTCATTGTCTTTGATTACACGTTGGAAAGGGTTAAAATTTTCTCTGTAGATTATTGAAGTTTTATTTTATAAAATGACCGTAGGAACTGTCATCTCCTTGGAGTTTATACAAAGAATTCAAAGCAAAGGTTTTCCTAGATTACACTTCTTTTTTCAACCCTTTGTCCTGTCAGCTCAGTCCTTGATATCTTCATCTGCCGACATGCCCAGATGTGCAGTGAATGTTGATTTGAGCTGGCCCCTCAACCCCTCCCTGCTGGTGTCATTAAAACCAGGGAGGCAGCGGCTCCCCTGGCATCTTTGGCACGGCTTGGCTTTACACTGTGGACTAAATTATTGATGAAGAGCACTTCTGTCGCCCTGTGTTTTACCCACCTTTAAATGAAACAGTGCGGATTGAGCTGTCACTGCCTCCTCACTCCCGGCAACTTCTACATGACATTTATGATGTGGTTCGGATTGCACCGAAGCAATTAATTTCCAGTAGAGTCTGCACTAGGAATGAAGATCCCTGACAATTACCGAGGGCTGGTTTCTCAATGAGCTCACGCCACACTCATCAATACAGTACACAAAAGGAAAACATCAAAATATGTCTGAAGGGTCTCTGGAATTTTGTGATTTTCTCCCCTTTGCAAGTTGAGTTTTGGATTCCAAGACTTAGTCTTTGCATTCTGTTGTGTTGTTGAAAAGATGGACCCAGTTCCTCAGCACACATTTCACAGATTCCTGCCAGAATTTTTTTAAAGGCTATTGATTGTAAGTTATGTTTATTCTAGTTGATTTGCTTCTTTTTGCCAGAAAAACAGGCATTGATATTTGTGTGTATTTTTAAAGTGATTCTATAACTTTAACTTGTTTTTAAATTCATCTAGTAGGTGAACTCATAGCATGTGTATGCATTTTTGTCTAGATATATGTAATGTGCACTTGGGGATTTGTGCACCCATGCATATTTTTCAAAGGATACAATATATATTTCCAAATGTATAATATTTAATGTTTATTCAATCTATAAAATTTATTCCTATTTACTTAAAATAATCTTCATTCTCATAAATTTTGTAGATTGAAGAGTAGCTTTTATTATATAATAGTTTAAAATATGTGTAGTTCAGTTTTTTAAATTTTAGAATTTGGGAAAATGTCAACTGAGTCTATTTTAATCGTTTTAAACATTCTTTCCAAGACTTTAAAGAATGGGTTTTAAACTGTTTTGGATTTGTCTGTTCTTCTGAAGGCATTCATTAATATGAAATATTCTCATATGAAAATATTCCCTCATCTTCCTATTTACAATATTTAATTTCTATAGTAACTTTTTCATTAGAGAATTCACTTCGGCTATGTTCAAAATACTTCATCCTCAGCAAGAATGTATTCTAAATTAATAAGTTTTTAATTTTTTATCTTGATCTCACTTATTTACCATGGCTTCAAACACAGTGGCTGAAATGTAGCATGCAAGTAGAGTTACTTTGTAATGGGGTACCCCTGCAAAAAGCAGCTGCATAGTTTCTTGATTGCAAAGGCCTCATGTAGCTAGGTGTTGAAAAGTGGAGACTTCTAGAGGTGAACTCTGGACAGGATGCAGGAAATAGCTAATGTAAGAGGTGATTTTCTTTGGCCAGGGTCTATAATGTATACATCAGATAACTGAGGCTTCTGACCCCAAATAACCCTGTCATGCCACACTCATGATAATTCAGTAGTAGACTAGAAAGCATTTCACCTACCGTTCTGCATTCTCTGGTTACTCTCAGCTGTAGAGCATGTGTATATTCAGCACTTGGTGGCCGGTGATGGGCACATGCTTACTGTATTTGCTTATTCTAAATCTAGAATTTCCCAACTCTTTTTAAAGTTATGAAGAAAGGAGCTATATTTTCTCTCTTTAGTATTAAGATTTTTTTTGTTTTGTTATTAAAGACATTTATTGTACAAAATGACTTTTTTTGTTCTTAAGAGATGATGTTTTAAAGAGACAGACTCCAGGAAAGAAACTTCATCTACCTACCATACTCACTATTGTCCTACAGTATGCACAATTTAGAAAGAGAGGAATTTAGTGTGTTTTTGTCTCATCAGATTTAACAGTGACTAGAACCTTCTCCTTTCCACATGTTCTCCAAAGTAAAAATAAATCCCACTGATTTTTGAGGAATATCTTTACAGCGTACTTAAGCACCTACTTATGTCCATATTTATGCAGAGAAATTCATTAAGTTTTTCTACTTGGGGATTGATTACTCCATCCCGATTAAAAAGACACAAAAGTAAAGTTCAGGAGATTGGGATATTCTTATTCTTTTGAATATGGGAAAATGATAATGGTGGCTTGTTGACCTCCTACCTCCTACCATGGTTTCCTTGACTACTAACAGGGAGTTTTTAACACCCTCCTTATTCTCCATTGACAGGCAAGCAAAGCAAACCTCAGTAACTCATGGCTCATCAAAGGCTACAAAGTTAGGGGTAAGACTCAGTCCTTGCATCTAAATCCAAGCTCTTCCTAGTTCAGTTTACTAGAATCTTCTGTGTTTATTTTAGAATTCTGTTAAACAACTTGTTATTATGGACATCTAATTCTTTTCATTTTGTTTTGAATTTATTAATTTTAAGGTTGTTTGCAAAGTGTTACTCTATTAAGTTTAAAAATGCTGAATTTACATATGTAAGAAAACATGACCACTGAAGTTCACTCTCTGGTTCTGCATTTGTCTTTGCATTTTGAAGCAAGAACTTTTCTTTTATACATGGAGTTTATTTGTGGCATATCAGTGGTCAGAATAAAGCAAGAGCAATGGACTCTTGTAAAAATGAACAATTCACACCTGAAATGGTCTTATTTAGTTATAAGAAGAAATCAACTATAAAATATTTTAAGTTTGGAGAGTGGTTAACTGTATAAATAATTTATACTAATATCTTTTAATGTATAGTAACTCTTTCTTGTCCATAACTACTTGTGTCTATAGGAAGTCATAACTTGAGTTGTTCTTGCACCCATCTTGGTTAATAATTCCTTCCATCTGTGTCCGTTTCTCTGTAGCTTCTTTTGGTCAGAAATGAATTTGACAGATACTTAAGAAAACCTAGTAAAATGCATTTATGTTGCTTTATGTTTTACTTTATTGTGGCCATAGGCTTATGGAAGGACTAGTGTCTTCTAGGATTGAAGTTGTTATTAGTAGAATGAATAAATGCGTGCCATTTGTTCCAGTTTTGAAACCTCGTTGTACACAATGGAAACTGGATTTTCCAGGGTTGAGACAGAGATCAGATTGACAAGGAATAAAGTATAGCTTGAGATTCTGGACAATTCTAGATCCTTTTAGCACTCAAAGAGGTTTAGTGTTGCTAGTAAACTTTTCTGGAGTAAGTTATTACTTCAAAGTAATTTCAAAAACCTTAGCAGTATCATAAAATGAATCCAGGTGAATTATATTAGTGTTAAAGCTAAAGTAGATTTCATTAATTAAATACTAAATTAATGTTTAAGAACAAAGGGGACTGAAAGAAAGAAAAATAACCTACTTCTGGGTTTTGTAAACTTAAATAATACTAATTGACTTATACATATTTTGATAAATGGAGTTTGAAATTAATAGTACTCAATACATTGTTGCCTATCCCACTGTCTACATTTTGAAACTTAAACATACTGGCTGCTAAAATTAAACATAATAGAAGCATATGAGATGTAAAGTATCAATCTGCATATTAGATAAATAACAGTTACTCATCCCTTCCTTCTTTTTTGCTTGTCTGACATTTTAAGACTACTTTTGTTGAAGTCTTGACTAGTTAATAACTCTTTTCACTAAGTACACAGTAAAGCTAGTGTTTCTCCATTCTCAGCATATGCATATATAAGCACAGGCCTATGTATGAAGTTCTATAATTGGTATGATAACCCTTTGGCATTTTGATGCAAAGATGCTGAGCCTACCAAGCGATGACTGGGGAGTTAGAGGGAAGGCCACTCTCTCCTTTGTGCAGTTTGGTTGTGGACTCTGGTGGTGACTTGCTCAGTGGCTCCTATGTAGATCCCCAGCAGCTTTTCCATTTATCCTGCCAACACCTCTAGGCAGCATCCCAATAAACTCACTTCCAGTTTTCAGTTAACTAAAACTAGTTCCTGCAACTGACAACCAAGGTCTTTGCATAGTTCAACACACACCAAACAATCAAGGCAAATAGTGTTAGAAAAAAAAAAAAACCCTGAGAATTGGCAGCCACCTTTTGTGTGGATATTCTAATTTAGTGAAAATAAATGTATTTCATAATAATTTGGAGATGTAAAAATGATGATTGTATACTTTCATGCTTTTCTGATTATAATTTTAGCAAATATGCATGGAACCTATAACTGAAAGTCACATTTTATTGAATCACTTGGCATATCAAATGTGTTTACTTATCTTATGGCATATGAAAACAAACCTCAAAGATAAACTCATTTAGCTAGAAAAAAGGACCAAGAAAAAGGAACTACTCCTCCTGATTCCATTGGAATATGGCTAACATTCCTAGTATGCTAGTCTATTTTTTTATGAGAAAGAGTTAAGCTTTATGTCCTAATGTTCAAGTTTCTCTTAATAATACATTTTTCTGATTATAATGGAGGCAAGTACTTCCTTTATCATTCTGATGATTTTTCACTTTTGCTGGCTTTGAATATGATGAAGGGGGGGAACCAGAGATAAGACATTACATGTACACTCCATCTCTTAACATTTGGTGATTGTTCTCTGAATTTGCAAAAGTAATGACTGCTCTTGGAGAGTGAGGTGGAGATGTCTGTTTAGTTTTGAAGTATTCCAAGGCCATTTGTTGCCATAGTTTATATACCACTGGAATGAATTGAATGGCTCTAAAATCTGTAAGTGCTTGTATAGTAGATATAATGATTTAATAGAGAGAAGAAAATAGAGGGAAAAGGAAAGAATGCATGTCCTCATTTGAAATTATTTTTCATCCTTCAAAGCATAATATGACATTTGGTACTTTCTTTATCAGAATGATAACTAATATATATATATACGTATATATATATATATATATATATATATATATATATATATATATATATATNATATATATATATATATATATATATATATATATATATATATATATATATATATATATATATATCACACTGATCATCTGTGGTTCTTCTCACGATTAAATTTCTTTATGATAGTCTTCTGTCTCCCATGGTGAGAAATAATCTAGAATGTTTTGGCCTATCTTAGGAAGGTAACTGATTCTGAAGTCTGTGGAATACTTCACTGCAGAATGAATGTTGTAAGATTCACCCTTCTGTTCACATTTTTATATAGTGTACCTTGTCACTGGTACTAATAATTCTTTTCCTAGCTCTGGCATCTGAGTGGTTATCATGCCTATAGCATTATGCTGAGTCCAGTCTTTTCCTCTTCTTTCTTATGATCTTTTGATAAAAATCACATTACACGTCTTACTGTAATTTTTATCCTTTGGAAAATTAAAAATTTCGTAGTTCATGTCTCCTCCCTAGGCCTCTTATATTCAAAGAGAACATTTTTGCAGGTAAGCATTGATTTCCAACTCACTCCTCTGTGACCTCAAATCATGTTCTTAGAAACTGTTCGGGTTCCAAACACTGAGAATTACTGGGATAGAGAAACATCCAAAGTATTTACAGTGGTTCTGGCTTTCTCTTTCCATCCTCATAGATTTTTCTTCATCTACTGAATTTGACTTCCAGCAGCTCACAGATCTTCAGGCTGCTTCCGTTTGGACATTGTGTGTATTTAAGTAGTCACGACTTGCCATGAATACTGCAAGAGATTTCTAGCAAACCTCTGCATGTCTTATTTATTGATTCTAAAGCTTATTTCTATCCAGATGCTTTGGAAAGCATCACTAGAAAGCACCAACTCGGGGATTAAAACCTCATGTGTTCCAATTCATGCTTTAAGCTTTCCTTTCACTTCGTCTCACACAGCTCTACTCTTCAGCTTGCTTTAGCTGGTTAGCTTTCTCTGGCATTTCTCACAATCTGCTATTTCCATGGTTTTTCCACCTTGTCTTCCTCTTTTCCCCCTGGTATTGACCAGCTCCTGTGTACTGCCCAATGACTGTTTCCTGGTGACTACCATGGACCATCTCTACCTCCTTCATGAGTCCCATCGATTCCTCAGTAAATGTTCTATGACCATTTCTTTTAGAGAAGCAATGCCTTTGCTGTCCTCTATCTACCGTAAATTCCTCTAACCAAGAACTAACTGTTGTCTTTTTTTCCTGCTTCATTTTAAAGCTTAATGATTCCCTATTATGGAATAGGGGTATTATTAAATAGAATTCTTTATAATCGAGGGAGAAATAACGATCTTGCCAAGAGCCACAACCATCACCACCACCTGACCTAATAGGAAGAGAAAACTCTGACTGTTTGATTTTTCCTGAGAATAACACTTCTGATTTCCATCACATGGAAGTGTCTGGAAAGTCACAAACTTGTTAGATAGAGACTCTTTAAATCTTGCATATTCTTTTTTTCCTCTTTTTTTTTTATTATTATTTTCTTTATTTACATTTCAAATGCTATCCCGAAAGTTCCCTATACCCCCCTCCCGCCCCTGATCCCCTACCCACCCACTCCCACTACTTGGCCTTCCGTTGTGCTGGGTCATATAAAGTTTGAATCTTGCATAGTCTTATGTGTACCTTAGTTCATATTATTTAGGGTGCACATACACCATGATTCTGATCATTCTGATAATTTTGGTAGTGGAAATTTTAGAATGGAACTTTGTAACATAAAAGGTTTTCTCATTAACTACCCACATTTTCTTATCCCTTGCGTTTTGTGTCATTCTATGATTAATGCTACCACTTCTTTCTGCCTTTCTAGAATTGGGCATCCTGTACCTTTCTCACACATCTTTGAAATCTTTCCCTAAGGTCTTCTCTTAGTCAGCAGCCGTCATGCACACCTTTGTTTAGTGTTCATAAACCCTTTGTTCCTGTTTGCTTTTGCTTGCTTCTGTGTTATTCCTCTACTGACGCTGCTTTTGGAGAGATCTCTTGCTTCTTATATCTATATATTCCTTCTTAGAACTATTTAAGAAACCTTGTGTACTTTAAAGATATCAAGTACATCATTATAATAGCTCTTTTCTTATCTGTTGCTTTCTTAAGATCCTCTTCTTGATCTTTTATAAAGTAGTTAGCATTAACCACATGTGGAAATACGAAGGCATATCTTATCCTTATGTTCAAACATAGGTTTAATGTAGATTTGATCTATATTATGTATAATATAGGCACAGTTCCAAATAATCATTATGGTGATTCTAATATTTTGACTTGTATATTAGTTCTCACATTATATTGATTTGTTCAATATTCAATATCAAATTCAGGTATTTACTGCTGTGCATGGTAGCACAGACTTCTAATACCATTACTCAGGTGGCAGAGGCAGGAAGATCTCTGAGTTTGCAACTTGCCTATTCTGGTCTAGAAAAGTAAGTTCCAGAGTAGCCAGCATTACATAGAGAAATCCTGTCTCAAAAAGACAAAACAAAACAAAAATAAAAACCAAATTGAAAAGACAAACAAACCAAGAACAACAACAACAAAGCAAACCACAAAATTTAGGTACCTTCAAAAATGAGAAAATATTTTTAAGCTGTCTTTCTGAACATGATATTCCCTTATAAATATGCTCAATAATTAGTTAGCCAGAGGCTCCAAAAATTCACACTCTTCAGCAAGTCAGAGAGCTCCTTCTTTAGGTGGTACACTATCCACAACATTGCTGACTACTGTCCATACTTAGGAAATATGTTTGTTCTCCTTTCTCTGCAATGTTGTGGGAAGAAGTCTCCAAGAAGGTTCCCTGGTTGTGCTTGTGGGAAAACAAACTACATACTTGTTCTAGACCATTAAGCTTTGAGATAACCTGTTTTAAACAGGAAACTCATGTTGACCTTGGTAGCACAGACCCGTAATCCCAGGTACCTGGGATTAATTTAAACCCTGATGAAATTACAGACTAAATTCAAAGTTAGCCTGGATAATTTAGTGCGATCTGTGGTCAGAATGTTTTAAAAGTTGAAGAATGGGTGAAGAATGTAGTTTGGAGTCACCTGCTTGTCTGGCATTATGATGCCCTGGATTTGATATTTAGCACCAGAAGCAACAGAATTCTAGGGTATTCGCTTATATTGTCTCCCATCCACTGTTTTATTATTATAAATAAGCACATCAGTTCTAGTACTTGCTACTTCTTTTTGTTATCACTGTATCAGCTTGCGTTAATTGTATAAGTCAATGCGTTATCTGTGGTGTATCTATACATGTATGATCCATGTTTTGTTTATGTACCCATCTAGTTTCTTTCTTCATATGTACCCCTCTTTCATCCACTGCCCCATGCAACCTTCCTAGATCCTAAATGTTTTTTCTACTTCTTCTTTTTCTTTTTAATGACACTATTTTCTACTTTCTTACTTACTTACTGGCTTACTGACAGGTTTCTTTAAGTGAGTGCAAACTCATGGCATTTGTCTAGAAAGTGTCTGTTTTGTTCCATTTAACAAAAGGTCAATCCCAAATTGTACAAATGACACAATTTCTTTAATTTCATGTATGAATATGAACTGATTTCTTTATTTATCCATCTACTGAGGAGAATCCTGATTGGTTCTACACTTTGCCTGTTGGAAATGTTGCTGCTCTGGAACATGGAGCCATGAACAACTGCATATTCAGATGTTCAATAGAATAATCTTTCTGCTAGTGGGTTAATACCAGGCAGCAGAATTGTTGGTCATATGGAAGTTCTAGGCTTTCTTTTTATTGTTGCTGGTTAGAATGTCCGTGGCATTTCCTATAAAGCTGTACTAATTTACATTCCCATAAAGCTAATACTTGTTACCTGCTTCCTAGCCGTGGAAATGTTCTTCATCTGTTCTTCTACGACAATTAGTTGACTACTAATAATTTTGATATTCCTTTCTTCCTTATTCATATTCTCAGGAAAATAAATACTTTCAGTGGTAGCAAGTGTTTCATAAATTTTCACAGTTGTTATAAAATTTAGAACTTGAACATAGTTCGAGATTATTTCTTGATTGTTGAATAAATAAGACAAAGTGGTTCTTGATAAGACAGAGTAGCTGGGCTGGATGAATGAAGCTGCACAGAGGCAGAAATAACCAAGGAAGTCATAAAACCAATTAACAACGGGTTGACAGACAACCACTTACCCACTGAGCATCTTCAGACTTTATACCTATACTTTTGGAAAGGAGCTACATTGGTAAGTGACCATTTTAATGTTGCCTAATGGGACTTAAGATGTCAGAAAAAATGAAATTATTGGGTGTATTTGGGACTAATTAACACTCAACACAATAATTATGTGCAATGATAAGCTTTTGAAAATTTGCAGTCTCATCAGGACCTTTTGAAAGCTCCTAGGTCATCAGGATTCTCTCTAACTAAGAGGAGACTCAATCAAGAACTATCTTGTAACAAGTCAGAGCACAGGAAGACAGCTATTCATAGCCACAGTCTGTGGCTTCAAGACATTTGCCCTCTAGTGGGAATGAACTGCAGACAGTTACCTAACTTGCTTCCAGGTCTAAATGACTGGAAGGAAAAAAGAAATGAATTAAAAGCTATTTCAGAGTTAGTATTTCACTGGCATTTAAACATGAGAAAGCTGGAAAATATAAACCCATAGCTATATAGTGGAAGAATAGGGAGCAGACAACAAGAGAGAAGAAAGGAAAACTGAAAGTGGTGAGAACAGTGCTGGAGAGAGAGGATAAAGTGCAGGGTTTCAGGATCAGAGTAACAGGTCAATATGGGCCACGGCAAGAACGGAGAAAGGCAGCAGTGAAGAAATGAGTCAGATGCAAGGAGGAATAAATTGATTTGTGATAAAGGAGGAAATGAAAGTGGAAGAAAAGAAAATACCGTTTAAATAGCACTTTCCATTTTCAGAACACTTTCTAAATATTAGCTAATTAGTCCCCATTGCAGTGCCGGGAATTATTATCATAGTTATTATTATTAATAAGTAATGTAAAAGGGGTCAGGAGGGTTAGACATACAATGCTTTAAATCTTGCACAAGTATTTTATTTCTCTGACAGGAAAGCAGTAGCTGGAAGGGGAGTTTAGTTTCGAATCTTGAATTCATTATTGCTTTCTGAGTACCACATTATTATCACGCATCTCTCACCTTCCTGACCTTAGGCCATCTGCATCTATCAATAATTCCTCACCTGCGACTCATCCTTGATAGTTGGGCAGGGAATCCAAAGAGCCTTTAATTCGGTTTTGACACTTTTGATCGATAGGATTATTGTAGCTACTACCATCACTTCTCAGAACAACATGTGACTTCCCCTGAATGCTCTTTGCATCATGGCAATAGACACAGGTGCACCACTTAAAGCGCCTCTGGTGAGTAACAGAGTTTGCAGACATTGTCTTTATTTTGATGTATTGAAAAAAGGTAGAGACTTTTCATTCATTCAGGAAGTTTAGTGTTCTATTTTGTTAATTCACTTTTGTTTTCTGGGGAAAGAGTAGGGATGCATAGTAAAACATAGACTGAATTAACATTGAAATGTATACTGTGAAATTCATTTTTTGTTCCAGCTAGAATAAGCAAAGGACCATAGACCTTTAATGTAAATTTTACTTCCATTAGGACCTGACATTCGCAAGATAATTATTCTCCAGGTGGAGGCTGGAACTTCCCTTGTTAACAGTAACATGAGGGGCTGCTTGGTCCCTTGTCAACAGTAACACCTCTTGCATTCTTCAAGATTGCTTTTATTTCAAAAGTAAATTTTAACATGCCTTTTGATTCATGTTCAGTAAAGGGAGAGTATTTTGTCCTCTATTAATATTTTGTCTTTTATTTTCTTTTATCTAAATATGCTTTATAAATTCTGTTTTTCTTTTGTTTTGAAGCATAAGTAAATGGTACCCATTCCTTAAGTGGAGTTTTTCAACTTATATATAGTTTTTCAAAAATCTACAAGTAAAATCAATTGTATATTTTTATGTTTACATTTATTTATTTTCCGTGTGTGTGGGTGCACATGCCACTGTGTGCGTGTGGAAGTCAGGGTTATTAGCAGGCATGTGTTGTTTCTTTCTATTATGTAAATCCCAGGGATCAATCTGAGATCCTCAAATGTTCTGAAAGCCATCTCCTCAATCCATTGATCCTTGCCTAGACCCAAAGCTAAATTTTAAGTAGTTTAGGACTATAACAAATTGTTTTACTCATAATGCCTAATAAGGCCATAAAATCTCTTTTATATGAAGTAAATATCTTGTTTTCTGAATTTGAGAAGTTGACGTATTGACACATTGACTGTTTAATGTATGTAAAAAAATCTTTGTCATTTTTCATATATCTTTAGGATTTTAAAATTATTTGAGACAAATAATTATTAGTTGCAAAATGAAAAGTCTACCTATCTCATGAATATTGTATCAAGTTTTTTAAAGCAATAAAACAGATATAGCAAATCTAACAAGATAAAATTGTAAGTAAATGGTGTATACCTCCTAAAATGTACTATCATAGTTTTATAGTCATTGTTTGATACAACATGTGAGATCTTGTACATTTCTGTTCATTTTAAAAATTACTTGTGTGTTTTGACTTAAGCTTGTTAATTTGTTTTTGAGATGATATACTATCCCAGAATTCCTCTCTGGAGCTGCTACTGTCTGTTAACAATGATGACAAAACAGGGCTCAGAGAACTCCTTGGAGAGGAGGCAGAAACCATGGAGAGAAGAGCCAGGGGGCCTGCAATGGGAGGGGAGAATGCCAGGGAAACAAGGCCTTCTGAACCCACCACAACCATCACAATATGAACTCACAGAGAGTTAGGCAGCATGCACAGAGTCTGCATGGGTCTGCATTAGCTGAGGCTCTGGAGCTGAAAGACATGGACCGAAGCTCCCACCCTCAACCCAGAAGCTACCTCCAATTGATAACCACTTGTAAATGTAAAATTGGTTATGTGCAAGGGAGTCTCACTGGAGAAACAAACCACTCTTAAGGGTAGGTTCCATGCCCAGCAGTAGATGGCCAACAGAAAACAGACTTGGTGGCATCTTTGGAGGTTCTTCGTCTTATAATATTGCACCATGACTTTTTTTTTTTAACCTTATAGACACTTGCATATGCATTGTGGCTTCCAGTTTTGTGTTTTTATGAGATTTCTTTGTGTGTGAATGTGTGTTTGTGTGTTCCTGTGCTTTTTTTGCTTTTCTCCTAGTTTTGTCCTATTTGGTTTTGCTTTACCTTATTTTATTCTATTTTGTTTTATTTTACCTAGATGCCTTTTGTTTTCTAATGAGAGATGGAAAGGGTGTGGGTCCTAGTGGGTGGGTGGGGGGGGGGGGGAAAAGAGGGACTAGAAGGAGTTCAGAAAGAAGAAACCATAATAAGAATATACTGTAGGAGGAAAAACCTATTTTCAATAACAGAAAAAAATGTTACAAATGTTAACAAAATTAAGAGTTTTGAATTCATAAGATTTCTCCTTGCAGAATTTTATTGGAGAAGATAATGCCTTTTTATATCCTTATGGTTGGGAGAATATAATGTGTCCTTGGGCTCACTTACCTGTGTGTGCTAAAAGAGGAGAAATAATTGCAGTTAAAAACCCTGTTTTATCAACAACTTGTTATAATTTCTTTCTATTACCAACATCATAATGTCCCTGTGATCTCACAAGATCATTTTGGGCAATAGAAATCCCTAGAGAAAAATTTTTATAAGGAAATAGAAACTGGCTTTGGAGATCTTGTACTATATCTGTCAATCTTTAAAAACAATGAAGTTCATAAGAAACTAGTGTCTGTGCCTCTGTGCTCTCAGAGAATATGTAAGCACTCTAAAGCAAAGTCTAAAACATGAAATAATCAAAAAGTCATTTGGAACTAATTCTAAATTACTTGCTCCATTACAGAACTTGAGAGAAGAGGGGAATTATACTGGCCTTGAATTCTTTCAAAAGATACTACAGGGTGTAACATCCCAAGGGACAGTGAGTGGACACTATACCTGTGGAAATTATTCTTTTCAGCACTACATGCAATATGCCCACTGTGTATTAGTCTACCGCTACTATACACATCATGAGCAGAACACCCTTTCTGTTCCATTCCTTTCTGAAGAGCGTGATTCTTTTCCTATAGCAGTCTCTCAGCCCACTGTGTCATCAGCTGGTGTCTAAAATTGTAAAAATTGTTCGCACAAGTTCTATAGTGCTATACAGCTAGCCTCACATGATGTTCTCTGACGGCTTTGGTATTTTCTTGCAAACTGATATTTAATGATGCATGAGTGAAACATTTAATTAAAAACCCTTGAATTTGAGAATCTGCAAAACTTGGAAGTTTATGATATAGAGGGAGCTATTAACTATTGAGAAATTTATTTTTTGAATATATGCTAAAATATTTGATGAAAACTAATGATTAACCTCAAGATTGGCTTTCTAAGATGAGTCTGAAAGAAATACAGGTATTTTGTTAGCAATATTTCCCAAATAATACAGGTGGACTAAAATTAACATAAATTATTTTATATCTGTTTTATAAGGAGGAAATATGGCCTGGAAGTCTGTCAAAATCCATCACAGAAAGCAGGGTGTCCTATCTTCTCTGTCAGCATTTTCTAGAATTCTTGAATTGAGTACCAGAGTAACAGTGCTCTATGTACATAATTAAAACATGAGTGTGGCTGGAACAAAGAGATAAATTTACCACTGTTTCTTTCTTCTTGAGTTGCCACCCCCAGAAAGAAGGCACTACCAGTATGATGTTTCTAGCAGTAGGTCTTCTAAACTAGCCTAAACTAGTATCGCAGGTAGAAATGTCCTCAAAGGAAATGTAACATGCTTTTTCCTCTGGCAAAGATGTGGAAAATTGAAATATACTATTTTTTTCCCAGCAAGCAAGGAGACTGCACATATATCTATCATTATTCAGCATCAAACCAAAGAGTCTGATTCTGAATTCCAATTCCTACTGACTATGTAGCTCCCAATTATGGAATCTGCAACTGCTGGTTCTGGGATGATCAAGGAGCATGCTGTTTGAAAGACCACAATTTGGCTGTAAGTAATCAATACACTATTTCAAAAGCCATCTCGATGCACAGTTTGATTTAGCGATGCAGAAAGCACCACACGGAAACCTGCCCCACAAGTCTTGTTAAGTCAGTGTCTCCTAAGTTAGTGTACTTTGTCCTATTTGTTCATTTTTGGAGACACCGGAACATTTTCTTTTTCACTGACATTCATGGATCTTTTTTTGGATTATAAAGGAAAGAGGATCATGGTTTAAAACTAAACACAACCCCCTCCTTCCTAGCTCCTGCCTCTAGCCCCCTCTTCTCTCCTGATCCTGAAATGAGGAGAGAGTACAGTGTAGGATTTAAACTTCCCATGGGCCATAAAACATGCAGATTCCTCTGCTGAAAGTAATGTTTGTCGATTTGAAGTTTTACAAAATTCTATAGCATTTAATCATTGTTCTAATCAGAAGAAAAGCATTGTTGAAGTATGAAGAAATATGATGCCCTTTAACAGCCTATATTGTCTTTCTTATTTTTAAATCTGAGAAATAGAAAATACTGGGAAGTGAAGTGCTCCAGATAAAATACGTTGAAAAATGTTACTAGATCCAGGATTAGAACCTGAATCTTCATTATCCTACAGCATGTAAGATACTGCTGAGACACAAAGGACAAAATCATTCCATGTAGACAGTCCATCCCACCCTTATCTGCCACACCCACCCCCATCTTGAAGCTAGTTAATCCCACACCACCTAGACTGAGCTCACAGTCCATCCCCACATCGCCTAGACTGAGCTAAACTCCACCCACCCCACCCCTGCTCCTGAAGTTGGTGGACCCCGACCTCCAATGAAGGGCATTGTGATGCCTGTATTGGAGAGTTCAAGTTTTTGCCAAATCCACAAAAGCCATTCAGCTTTAATGATTTATTGGTGACATGGATGCAAACGTGAATGGTTGCTTTGTTATTATTTGGGATGCTTGGCTGATTGGAAAGGAGTATGTATCCAGTTGACTGAAGAAGATTGGATGACAGAGTGGAGTACGGATAGGGCAGGGGGAGTAGAAGAGTGAGAGGAAAAAAAATCTTCCGTGACCCTCTAGAGAACTCCCTGCACTCCTAAGAAATATAAATGCAATGGGGACACTGACAAAAAACACTTGATCTGGGCTTTTCCCTTAATTAAATTAGAGCTATTTGAGTAGCAGACTGAATAATGGGGTCAGGGAGACAAGAGCAGCAATCTCAAGGAATTTTTCCTCTTTTGTTTATTATGTTTATAGATTGTTTTGCATTTTTTCTTTTCAGCAGCACATGGGAAGGCAGGGTAACTTCTTGTTTGTACTCTGTGGGTTAGTGTAGAAATTTCTGCAAACCATATATACTGGGAAGTAAGATAACTGCGTGGCCAGGCTGGTAGTATCACACTGTTGGAAGCAGTGCCCATAGGCGGGCAAGAGCTCTGTTATCCTTCCTGGCACCTCTGGGACTTCACTGGCATTAGAGTGTGTGAATAGGGGTGGGAGAGGGAAGCAGAGCTGCACAGCCAGGCGCCTGGGTTACAGATCATAGGTGATATTTGCTAGTACTTCATGGTCTCCATGACTTGCAGTGCTCTGGAATATGAGACATCAGAAGAGTAGGGTACATATGAGGCACGATGATGTGAGGTGCATCTATTTCCACTAACTCCTCAGGAATGTGCTGATCATTCCCAGAGGATCAGAGGAGATTCCTAGTGGAAACTGCTTCAGGAACAGAGAGGACCTTCTTGTTTGGAGGGTACTAGTTTTTAACAACAAAACCAGAAACTGACAACCAGCTAAAGGACTGGCTTAGCTTGTGTCTGGTGGAACAGGAGTGCTCTCTGCTGTTCAAGAGCAGAAGTGCATGTACAGAAGGCTCCTACCAAATCCTTAAGGCAGGTTATCTGAATCATCTAAAGATGCTTCCTTCCAAAACCAGATGTCTTTGGGGGATCTCAGCATTTCGCTCCACTAAACGGTACAGTTTGGATTGTAAGGACATAGCATCCAGACTAAGCATCCAGTGATATCAGAACCCACACAGAATATAGCTTTTTTATTCTAACTTGGGCAAGGGAGTATAGAATTAATCACACTGGAATGATATGTATGTGGGGTATTTTTCATGGGCAGAAGTGCTATTATAAACTATTCTTATGCTTCTTTCTTTATGAGTGGTCAGTATTGCTACATCAGGGAAACCAGATTATTGGAACTCCATATTTGGAGCTTCTTACATATTTATTTTTGAAATGTGTGTTATATAAGCTATGAAGTTAACATGGTCTAAAATCACACACAGGTTTCTACATGGTGTTGAGGATGAGGACCATGGCACTTCTGTACTAAGATGTGCAACAAGGGTCTTAGGGAAAGTTACTAGTTATGGCAGGACTGCCATTTGCCAGCATCAAATTTACCATTGGTTGCATCTGTAAATGTTATTGTATCTATTGTTTGTTATGGGGCACTGTAGATCTTTAAAATGTCTAGGAATCATTACTGATTAAATGGTTAGCAAGGAAAAAGTTGCATTTTCAGTATGATCACTTATGTCTGATATTTGCAGAACCATTACAAAGTGAGAAAGACAAAAATATCTGTGACTTTAAATAGTTTCTTTTTTTTAAAAAAATAACTGTGACAAAATATTAAGAATGTAAAAGTTACAGGATCATCATTTAAAAACCTACAATTTTAACAATACCAAGCACATTAAAATCATGCAGTCATCACTAAGATATTTTTGGAATCCTCTTTCCAATCTGAAACTCTACCCATTATACAACAGAAAGCCATATTCATTTTGATCCTTTGAATGTTTGTATATGTGTGGATGCATATTCATGTGTGTGAGTGTGTATGTGCCATAGCACATGGAGGTCATATGACAACCTCAGTGCTTCTCTTGGTTGCACAGTTCCTTTCACACAGTCTCTTCTTCATTGCTGTGTACTTCAGGCTAGATGGCATGAGAGCTTCTCCGAATCCTCCTGTCCTCAACTCCCAATTCACTGAAGGCTGGAGTTACTTACACTTCGCTTCATTGCCTCTGACTTTATATGAATTCTGGGGATCCAGTGTTAGGTCCTTATATTTGAACCTTATTAGGTACCCACTGAGCTATTGCTCTGTCCCCAGCAAAAATCCATTAAGGCATGTACAGGAGGCATTCAACTGTTGCCTGAGTATGAGACAGGAGAATTACTTTTGCCCATGAGTTAGTCTAGGGTCAGTTTGTGCAAGATAATGAGATTTCATTTAAAAAAGAACCAAGGCTTGGGAGATGAGTCAGTCAATAAAGTGCTTGTCATGGAAGTGGGAGGGCATAAGTTCAATTTTCTGCACCCATGTAAAAAGCCAGGTGTGATGGTAAACACTTTTCATTACAGCAATGGGGAAGCAGAGCTCAGTGAATCCCTGGGTCTTACTGGCCAGACAGCTTACCCTAATCCATGGGCCATAGGTTCCAGCAAGAGACCCTGCCTTAAATAAAAAAAGCAGATACCTTCTAAGGCATTATCCACATGAATGTCCACATACCTGCATGCGAACCATCTTTTCCACAAACATGTTCACACACACACACACACACACACACACACACACACACTCATAGAAGGAATCCTCTAGCCATTCTTTTTGTTAGCTTCTGTAAACTAACATTCTGTTCTTATTAAAGCCATGGATTATTTTTTGTTATTTCTACTAGACACTTCACTTAAATGGAATTACTCAGTACTTGTTCTATCCTGCATGGATTATTTCATTCAGCACAGTGTCCTGCTTGCTCACTGATGTTGTTGTCAGGCGTTTACTCCTTCATGAGGCCTAATATGTATTTTGTTTGTTCATTCACTAACAGGTATCTGTGATGTTGCTACTTTTATAATTCCACACAAATTTTAGAATATAACATATTTACCAATGAAATAAACTTTAATTTTTATACAAGAGACTTTTGTATACTTAGCAACAGCTAATGTCCCACTCAGTAGTTAAATCAGAAGGATTCCATTAGTCAACCATAGTCTAGAAGTTTTCATCAATGCCAAGTAACATTAAAGAGAGCACTATTATTAATCATTATGCTTAAATAACCATGGCATATGCAAGTACTAATTTGACTTGGAAACCAAACGATGATCAATTAAAAAGCTAAAGGGAGATAGTTAAGGAAAATTGCCAACCACCAAGTTGCTATACAGAATGCAAACATATTTTACCCGGACCCTGAACAAGAGTCAGAAGCAGATAAACAGTTTAAGCACAGTAATAGATTATATTTTCCATCTGCTTCTTTTGGAAACATAAGTTTTTCTGGAATCATTCTATTTCATTGCATGGCTGTATGATTGAGAGAGAGTGGTAGTACCTTAGCTCTCATAACTTTGTTATATTTTAATAAATGGCAGAGAAATCTCAAATTCTCTAACTCAGGACCAGAATTTTTAAAGATACTTTTGCTCCTGTACTTGAGAGTATTCAAGTTGTTTAGAGTCACACAGTTCAACTTAGCAACTACTCTACTGTTGTGCCAGAATGTTGGCCTGCCATGAGTAGGGCCCTAGCCTCAATCCTTACCATGTCTATCATAACTCCCTTGTAGACTTTTCAGTACAATTCCATAATTCTAAACATTACAAAATTTTCGAATTGAAAAATCTATATACCTCCTAATTTCTTTCACTGTGGCCATAAAAAGCAGTAGCTCAGACTTCAAACCCAAGAGCCCCAGTGACCTCAGTGACAGACACTCAGCACCTTCTCCACTTGGCACATCGTAACTGTGAAAGAGTTTGGAGGGTAAATGCATTTTGTTCTCTTAATTCAGAGTAGCAATGGAGGCAATGGTCAAGAAACTGTCTTCAGGAAAGATGGTCACAACCTAATGCATCATTTTATTAACTGACAAGTTCAAGTCACCTGGAACTTGCTTTCCTATCTGAAAGTGCTGAGTGTGCACCGGTGGCCTGACGCTGGGGGTGGGGGTGGGGGGACTTGGCTTACAGGAATACTGCAATATTTGCTTCCTCTGGAATCCTCAAAGACTTTAAAATACAAGCATGACATTGACAAACATCATTTTACACATGTCACTTTTGGTCTCACAAAGGTCAGTAACAGCAAGATAGGAATATTGTAGCACAACAGGAAGTAACAGCTATAGCAGTTCCCAGAGAAACTACTATAACATCTTCGTTTTATATCATATTTCTCTTATAAAAATTTAATCCTAACAATTGACACATTTGTCTTTTGATCAGATCCTTTCTGAGGTAGCCATAGGTGAATGTTGCTTTAAGTACCCAAGGAACTGAAGGGGGCTGCAACCCTGTAGGTGGAACAACAATATGAACTAACCAGTACCCCCTGAGCTTGTGTCTCTAGCTGCATATGTA
>NC_034602.1:3794176-3803202 GCF_900095145.1 Mus pahari | reverse complement strand
AAAAAAAAAAACTGAGTTGGGAAGAGAGAGAAAGTCTTCACAGGTCCCAGAAAACCCTGGAAGACTTTCCACAGCTGGCATTTGATAGTGTAATCCTCCCAAAACTGAAGTTTGGTTTTAGCTTTCTTTCCCATCTTCCATGTAATTTGTGAAAGCTCTCAAAATGAAGTCGAATTTATACCTCATTGACAAAAGTGCTGATGAAGGAAAGAATAAAATTTCTATAGGAAACTGGAGGTGTCTCACCTCAACACTTAGAGTTCTGGCAGGATTGTGGAGTAGCTAACCTCTATGAACACCCTTTCTCTCTTGGTATGCACAAGTTCTGGACCAAGCATGATCAGTAGATCTGGCCCAGATGATAAAGGCAGGGCCCTGGTCACATTTAAAGATAAGTGTAGTTCTATCGTATTGCAAAAGTGGAGGATTGTTGTATTACTGCCGATTGAGAGCAGTGTGAAGCTGACTCTGCTCTAGTTGCTAGGTACTTACATTAGGTAACAAGTGGGATTAGTTTAACACTCTATTAATGTCCTAATATACAGAGGCTATAGATATAGATCTGTTATTTAATTTATTGATTTTCAAATATTTTAGGTTTTAAATATAAAATTTCCCGCTCTTCATAGGCTGCTTTCCATGTTTTGAGTTTGAAATTTCAACAGATTTTGTGAGCTACATGCAAAGCAAAGTCAGTCAGGAACACACAGGACATTTTATCGTGGATATTTCATATTCAAGCAGGAAAGGTTACTTCTGATCTTGAGTGAACCCAGGATAGAGATATTTCAACAAACCAAGGTTAAATTTTCACTTGTTCATGGTAGAGTTGTCAAGTAGCTGAAAATTTATGTTAAAAATCACATTGCAAAGCAAAATTCCGGAAGAATAAGTCAATGTCTTTCATTCAGAAGAGTGTCTTCTGTTTAACTTTCTCTAATTCATATCATTACAGCCCCTGGGATCAAAGCCCACGTGAGTACAGATGAAAGGCTGGCATGTAGCCTAAGTCATGTAGAAGTAAAAGTGTGTAAATGAAGACCCCCAAAGGTACCATGGGTATTTTAGACTCTCTGGGACTCTCCACTCTTTGGGCACTCTGACTTGTTGCACACTGTTCCCTGGTTTGTCTTTTGTTTCACAGACTTCATTTTCTAGGGAGAGGATTGACTTTCTCTGACCTCTCACCCAATTCTAATTTCCATTCCCTCCTTCCTTCTGACCAGAACCTTTTTATCCTTAACAGCTTTTATAGGTGTAGCTATCTTTAGACAGATGTAAAGAGGTCTAGGTTAGTAACTAACCAGCTCTCTGATTTCAATGTCTCATATGATGGACTAATAAATATTAGCTAAGGAACAAGACCTTTATGGCAAAAGTGAGGCCAGAGGACATGTTTGAAGTCCATAGATACTTTGGGAAGGCATGTGCAGTGAAAAAGTTTCTTCAAGTAAACAAACAAAACAAAATAGAATTTTGTCACAATTATAATACATTTCATATCTTCTTTTAATTGTAAGATTAAAGTATGCAATAGATGTAAACTCAAAGGAGGCTGTTGGATTGCAAGCTACCACAATGTTTACCAAGGAAGTTCTTATGATGAAAACACAATGACTATAACCCGCTTGTTCAGTGAAGCTCTCTTCTTACTCAACAGTGCTCGTGCAATACCTCTTAGGGGCCAAAGTCTTTAGAGGAGCAGTGCTTATGATCCTATTAGGAGCTGGAGGCATCTAGGAATTCCATTCCCCATGGGAAGTCTTCTTACATACTTCAGCTCAATGAACGACTTGTAAGATTAGGATACGTGTGCTGACTTTGAAGCCAAGGCAGAAAAGTAAACAAACGAGCATTCTTTCAAATATGAAAGGCTACTCATACTTTAAATGGTGTGTGCCATTTTGGTAGATTTGTGTTTGTAAAATTTGTTTCTTTCCAAGAATGTCCATCAACTGGTATAATATATTTATAATATTTTTATAATGAATCTGCACATGTATTTGGCAAGGTTAGGGTGTAGAATTGAAGAGTCTGAAGAGTGAAATCTGGCTTGTGCCCACATTGAACTCATGTGGTTGCTCTTTTTTTTTTTTAACTCATCACACACTCCACTGACTACAGTTTACTGGAAGCCAAACATCCATTTATCTATATATTTCACTGATACAGCTGCAAAGTTCATGTTTTCTCAGGTCTCTGCAATTAATAGAAGACGTTTAGGCACATCTTTTCATTTGGTCCTGACAAGTCTATTGAGTTAAATACTGATTCTTACAACTAAAGAAAAAACACAAATACTCTAAGCAGCTCAAGTGAAAATGTATGTGATTTAGATCCCAAATGGTGAGGAGTGCTTGGTTCCAAATCCATTGCTCTTCTGAGCACAACTATGGTGATAATGCTTGGTCGAAGCTATGGAGAGCTAACTTTTCTGAAGGAGTAAGAACTCCTAAGGGCTAGTTTTTCACAGTTCCTTATTAACATCCCAGTACTGAAAGGGAGATATGACATGAGGGTGTCCTGACAAACGCACTATTAGGCAAGACAGTGTAGCAACAGAAGATTTGAACCTCCATCCTATTTGACTTCAAGCTATTCCTCAACTTAGTGGGTAGCTTGATTACAACATATCAAATACCAGTGGTCAACAATCCATAGCTCCTTGGGTCCAAGTCAGTCTATATTTATTAAGAAAGACTTATTGAAGCATTGCTATACCTAATTGCTTATATAATTTGCTATCACGTCTCCTACATTGTCATTGCAGGACTGAGTCACTGTGACAGAGGCCAAATGCTTTGTGAAGCACTTTCTCAAGATAGTGTACTTGTCTCCTGGCTTTGTTCCTTCACACTTTATTTCATGTTGATATTTTATTCTCCCTTAACTTATTCTGTTTTCTCTGCCATTGGTATTTTATCAAAGAAATATTTTATGTATGGCTCTAGCTAATCAGGGTATTTGTTTTAGCTATCAGTGACTTGGTTGGCATGGCAGAAGGTCCTAGGAGAAGGCCCCTTTCTCATCCCCGGAACTCAGAAAGTCACTTTCTCAGAGTGTATCACATTTCTACAAGTGCAAGCTCAATTAAAAAAATTTTGCTTTTAATTTCCCCAGCTCTGTATTGTTACTCAGCCTTGGGTTGAACCTGCAAGGTTGGTAAGAGGTGCCCCTGGAGACCTGCTTCAGATGCTTCTAAGCAGTGGAGGTTTCCCAATGTGTGCTCCACACAAAACCAAACAATACAAATAATGCTTCTATTGTGCCTTCTTTCCTTCGACTGGTTTCAGGGGCAAGACTATCATCATAACGCACAAAGCTGCTATAGAAATGGACAGACAGGGGAGAGGAGTCCCAGAGCCTCAGAATCTCAATAGAAACTTTCTCCAAATTGACAGCTGGAAACTGCAGGGTTTTTTTCTTGATTATTCGCCAAAATGTGAAGATTATTCATTGCAATGGGCAGCTGCAGAAAAAGTTCACTCTTATCCACATGTAAATTAAGAGGTTATCAAAGAGATTATGCTTATGCCCCCTAAAATATTAACTGAGGAACAGCAATATATTTTTAGGATGCCAGGTTATTATGTAAGTGTAGGGAAGTCAGCTTGAGCAATTTCTTCCACTGAGTCCCTAGATTTCCTCATCACTGGACAATAACCAAATACTCCGATGGTGGTGGATGAATGTGGACTGTGTGGACACCCTTTATTGTGTGGGTCTCAAACATGATTGCTCTATTTTAAACAAGGAACAACTAGGTTGTCATTTCTTTAAGACATTCTTTGTTTGATCATGCCCCATGCCTCTCCTTCTCCCAATTCTCCGTTGCATTAAAGTTTTCAGTATTTAGAGAAAAAGTTGATTTTGTGTTAAGTTCATGAATTGTGTACCTGCAATTTATAATACAGGTGCAATCTTGTAATGCAAAACTGCTATGCAGAGAGGATATTGATAGAACACAGTTAAAAGTTAAGCAAAACAAAAGTTAAGCAACCCTCTCTTTTTCAGAATTCTGCTTTTCCCATTGGATATCCTCAGACATTATATTTTATTATCTAGAGAAAAAGCTCAAATCTACCCAGTTTTTCCCAAGTTAAATTGACAGTTATCTCACTGAGAAATGCTGATGATTGGATTCAGATATTGGAAGTGATATCCCTATTATCTACAACATTGTGTTAGTTTGCAAATACATTTTTGCTTTTGACACAACATGTAAAGAATCATGGTTTTGGTGAGAAAAAAATACAGATTTGTTAAAGCTACTCAGATTATTTTAACTTAAGGTTGTGATTAGATGACTGTCTCTGTACTGAGTGCCAATCTATGGGGCAAGCAGCAGAAACATCACCACTTTTTGACACATGAAGTCCTATAGCTGAATGCTTATACCATGTCTAATCTTTCCCACTCTATCCCCTGTCCATTCCATCAAAGGGAAGCAAAGCTGTCAGAAAGCAGCCCCTTGCTCTGCGGTCCTCTCAAAAGTATTCCCTGGTTGACTAACAGTATACCAGCTAGTCAAAGCCCACACTTGCCTGTAGTTTTTGTCAGCCTTCTGAAAGAGGAAAACATGCTAGCAGATATATTGTACCTATGTCAAAGTCAGTGGGTCTCATAGAAGTGTCTAGACATACTGATCTTATCTGAGCACTTTAGTATTCAGTTATTCTAGTCCAAGACAGCAGTTGCTGTCTCTATAACCCACTTAGCTCCCATGGTCGTTTGTCTCAAGAAATGCAAATAACTCATGTGGGCTTCAAATATTGACAACAGGTCCTGTTGCTGTACAAGATCTTCTACCATTAAATCAACACTCTAAAGTTCCCTGGATAATTGTCCTTAAATCTCACACATGGGTTCTTTACTTTGTTATTGAGTAGCAACGTCAGAAATTAAACCTCAGAAGTGTACAAAAGCAATTATAAAATGAAGAGATTATGGTGCTAATCTTGCAAATGGGGACTCACTTAAATGTGAGAACATTAGCTGTAAAAGCAGCAGTAATGATGCTAAACACAATACAAAATTTTCAACTATTAATTCCTGTACTCTGTTCCTCTATTAGACATGATTAAGTTCAAAACACCATCACCAAATTGATTGTAGAAACAATATCACCACCATCATGTACTGGCAAAATACAAATAGTTTTGTCATTCTGTTCCATGGGAACTTACTAATAATGTAACAAGAATCAGGTGTGTATCCCCTGAAGTAAGAACACAGGACATTTTAAGGCTCAGAGCACAGCTGCAACCTTGCATGCTAATAAACCTGATTTTCAAAATACCAATCATAGCAGAGATAAAAACATATAGAGAATTAATGCTTTTAGTCTGACTGCTGCACTTTGCTGGTCACAAAGGGCTTTAGCTTTTGAACTATTGTTGTTTGATATTTTTTTCATCCTACATGTTAATGGAAGTCAATGTAATTTTTTGAATATAAGCTAGATCTTTGCCTCTTCTTTCATGAATAAACATTAGTGGATCTCTTACTGTACAAAGAGGAAAACACAGAAGACTATGGTATGGGCTTAGTCCTGATAAAATTTTTTACAGTACTACTAAGAAGAACACTGTAACCTTGCAATATGAGCTGTGATTTCTCTCTCAAGTTACTTCTTGACTGTGTATTTTATTACAACAATGAGAAGAAAAGCAAAGATATATTCTTGGTAGGGACTTAGGTCCTGCAAACCTAGCAACCAGAAAGCTGACAGGACAGCAGGAGCATGACGTCAAGTCCATCTTGAACTATGTAGTGAGACCTAGTCATTACAAAAAAAATCAAAATGGGAAATAGCACTACTATAAAACAGCACAACCTGTTTTTGTTATCAGTTCCTACTGGCCTTGGGAAGCTTGGTTTGCTTCTAACAGGAGTCAGACACTCCAGTTAGCAAACATACTCTGTCATTCCATTTCTTCCTTTTCTACACCCCCACTTGCCTCAAAAGGTCCCAGACCAGCACTGATGGCATGCTCTTAGAGTCCCAGAGCTGGGAGCCACACACAAATCTCATTGTAAATTTCTCAGTCTTCAGAATGAAGTTACTGCAACAGAAGATGGTCTAAGACAAGCTTGGCCACAGCTCTCGCAAATGCCATCTGAGTGATTAATACTGAGTTCCATGACCTATGCTCACATGGGCCTGCCTCATTTTCTGTCTCTGGGAGGATGCTTGTTTGGGGGCAGTTTCTTGGTTTTCATTCTCTGTTCTTTTATCTTCCTAGAAATGAAATGACTGGAAATTGTGTCATCTGAGCATATCTTGCAGAACTACTCTTGATCGAATGTCATTGGATTTTCTACAAAACTTGCTCACATACTAGTTGATCTTCTGAATACACAGGGTGTTAGCAAGAGCTCTTATTAGTACAGTGGTTGTTTAAAGAGGCAGTTTGTGTTGTTAGTGCCACTCAGTGCCCTGTACGTGCAGTTGGGAGTATATTTCAACAGGATAGGTTTTTGAAATTCTGCATGCTTAACTAATACATTTTATATTAGAAAAATACATCTTAGTAAATTTACATGTAGGTAGCTAGACCCATGTTCAGTAGATCATAGGACTCAGCTGTATTTTAACCAATTGGCTAAAATTAGAGACATTGATATGTGTTCTTACATGCCCTAGTCTCCTATGGCAAACAGAAAGTATACCATGTTTCATTCATTTCTCCAGCTTATCGATTTTATATGTACTTGATAGGAATTTTGGTTAAAGGGTCAAATGATTTGGTTCTCAGGGATTAAATATACATACATACATATATATATATGAAATATATAAATGCATATATATACATATATATATTTAAAATTTAAAAATCACATTGTGTGTGTGTGTGTGTGTGTGTGTGTGTGTGTGTTTAACATGCGTGCCTCAAAGTAAGTGTAACGGAGAGGTCAGAGGACAACTTGCTGGAATAGGTTTTGTTTTCTTCTTCTACTACATGGATCCCAGGGACTGATCTCAGGTCATCCTCTTTACACAGTATTTTCATAGCTTTATATAGTGCTTTTATCTACTAAGCCATCTAAATGCTCCTCAGAGATTTCCAGATACAAAGTAAGCAATCACTGGTACCTTAGATAAAGGTGTTCGGCTCAGTTGTTACCTTAGGGAGACACGGGCTGCTTACACCTTTTTCTGGCTGTGTTTGGGGCCCTGTGAGTTTTGGTGAAGTTGGCATGTTCGTTATCATATTTGGTGAAATTGGCATGTTCGTTATCATATTCGTTCAGTGATGGCAATGCTACCCCCCCCCCGGCCGGTTTATTTTGAGACTTAAATGAGTTAATGGGTCCTAAATGCTTAAAAGGTTTCTTGGCATGTGTAAAATAAATAAAAGAAGTTACTTTCTATAGAGACTTTTACAAATTGTCAAGGTTGATGGGAGCCAAATTGCAAAACTCACAGATTTAGTTGAATTGAACTCATCTTATTCATCCCCCTTAGTTACAGTTAGCTATATCCTAATCAAAGAATTTCAGAGCCTTTCTACCAAAGGGCACAGTGTTTCTAATGGGGAAAAACACCAACATACAAGATTACATGTGGGATAATATTAACTTTTTTATAGAGTGAAATATAATAATGTATTTCTCGTTTCTATTGTCTCATGGTATGATATTTCTAATTATCTAAAAGTAAAACAGAAAACCATTTTAGTGGAGACTACAGAGCCAATATGACATCTAAAAGGGAAAAATAAGTATTTTAGTTTCATTTTGTTTTGGTGTCTTGTCAAAACTTCAGGGTTTTTTTGGGGGGGCGGGGGGGTTGGTTTGTGTGTGTGTGTGTGTGTGTGTGTGTTATTAGATATTTTCTTCATTTACATTTCAAATGCTATCCCCTTTCCTAGTTTCCTCTCCTAAAGTCCCCTATACACTCCCCCTGCCCTGCTCCCCTACCCACCCACTCCTGCTTCCTGGTCCTGGAATTCCCCTGTACTGGGGCATATAATCTTTGCAAGACCAAGGGTCTCTCCTCCCATTGATGGTCGACTAGGCCATCCTCTGCTACATATGCAACTAGAGACACAGGCTCTGGGGGGTACTGGTTAATTCATATTGTTGTTCCTTCTATAGGGTTGCAGACCCTTTAGCTCCTTGGGTACTTTCTTTAGCTCCTTTATTGGTGGTCCTGTGTTCCATCCAATAGATGACTGTGAGCATCTATTTCTGTATTTGCCAAGCACTGGCATAGCCTCACAAGAGATAGCTATATCAAGGTCCTGTCAGCAAAATCTTTCTGGCATATACAGTAGGGTCTGGGTTTGAGGGTTGTATATGGATGGAGCCACAGGTGGAGCAGTCTCTGGATGGTCCATTCTTTATTCCATCTCAGCTCTGACTTTGTCTCTGTAACTCCTTCCATGGGTATTTTGTTCCCCATTCTGAGAAGGAACAAAGTATCCACACTTGACCTTCTTCTTGTGTTTCATGTGTTTTGCAAATTGTATCTTGGGTATTCTAAGTTTCTGGGCTAAAATCCACTTATCAGTGAGTGCATATCATGTGTGTTCTTTTGTGATTGAGTTATGTCACTCAGGATGATATCCTCCGGATCCATCCATTTGCCTAAGAATTGTTTGTGTTTTTTAAAGCATTACAATAAAAGGACATTGTAAATCTTTTTAAAATCTGTAAGGCATACTACTAGGAGATATATGTTAGATAAAATGGCTTCTTTTTGGGATCTTGGTATTCTTGAGCTGGACCTTTTGTTAATGACTTGGATGGCTGACAGATTCAGCATAGTATTTTCCATTTCAAGGTTATGTTAGCTGACACGTCAATGACTTGGGGAAGTGAACTTCTGTGTAAGAAGTCAATTTCTTTGAGACTTTCATGCTGAGTGACAGATTAAACTAGCCATGTAGACAGGCCACAATGGACTGGGTGAAGAAGGAGGTGAGAGAGAAGGAGAGAGAGACCAATGGAGAAAAGAGAAGAAGGAGGGATAATGAGAGAGAGGAGAGAGAGAGAGAGAGAGAGAGAGAGAGAGAGAG
>NC_034602.1:3780663-3794146 GCF_900095145.1 Mus pahari | reverse complement strand
AGAAGAAGAAGAAGAAGAAGAAGAAGAAGAAGAAGAAGAAGAAGAAGAAGAAGAAGAAGAAGAAGAAGAAGAAGAAGAAGAAGAAGAGAAGACCTGGATATTTCATTGTCAGCTAACATAAAACAGAGCAACTAAGGGAAATACCCCTCAGCCCGAACCATGATCCTGGACATATGACATATGGTATATCCTGGCCTTTTCACACATTCAAGTCACTAAACTAAAACCCTGGACACTGTGCAACAAAATTGAACCACTCCTCTGTGCAGTATCCAAATCTGCAACTACCAAGTATAAGAATAATAAAGTGGTTGTAACTCAATAAATTCAGAGTGATTATTATCCTGCTGTAAATATCTGGCATCAGGGCAGAAAGCATAGTGGGTGAGGGTCATAGCCTCATTCTAAAGGTTAAGATTTGGTCCTTTTGTTTGCTTCCAGTAGCTTCTCACTAAAATAAAAAAGTACAACCAAAACCCCACCCATGCTTGATTTGGTGTTATTTCCTATTCTTTCCCTTTACACATATGTCACCAAATTCTGAAAGGCCTCCCTTTTTACCCATGTAGATTTTCTTGAAATGGAAACAACAAATTTTGTATGCCAAGTAAACAATTTCAACCAGTGGTTTCATGGCTTCCACTTGCCCAGGAAGCCTGAAGCAAAGACACAGTATTATTGCAAACATCATAATCAGGGTTCCTAATTTTTAAGTGATAAGTTTATCGCACTGCACATGGCAGGGGAGGACGTGGGCAGGTACATGGTCACGGAGAGCAGGCTGCGAACATGCCAGCAGCACTTCAGCATGCATGCCAGCAGCACTTCAGCATGCATGCTGAGCAAGTAGAGGTCAGAACTTTGGTGACGGTGCCTTCTGTTTCTAATTAAATGGTGGTTCATTTTGGAGCCACTGGTCCCGAAGGAAATACCATTCTCGAGACTCTAGAAATCTATGTACAGTATATTTGAACTCCATCAGCTTTCATTGCCTACTATAAAACATCATAAAGTCTCAAGGTCAGAAATTATCTTATAAAGAAGCTTTTTGTTTTGGTATATTTTCCTACAACAAGAAAGATCAACACCTGTGGTCTCAAACAGTATCAAACTGTTTATAGTTTCCTACAACTGTCAAAGTTTTATTCAAAGGTGAATTCTATTCTCAATTGTTTCTGCAAAGACTCTGGCTGCTTTCTACGTAACCTTTCATCACCTCAATTCTTGGGCTGAATCACACTTGATTTAGACTTTCTAATTACTTTCTAATTACTTTTGGTTTAGTATTGCTAGTGATGGCAACAGCACCTCGCATGAACTGGGCAAATTCCCTGAGCTGTATTTCAGTCTGTTCTAAAACTAGTTACTAACACACTTGGGACATTTGTCATAGTGTTCATTTATTAGCCGAGACTTGTCTTAAATATTTTTGTTGACATATATTTATATCCCTGCAGGTTGAGAAGGCTGATGGGTTGCCCAGTTGAGACTCTTTTGTATTTTTTATTTTTCTAAATATTTTGAATTTTCTTCTCTAGATGAGGGAGACAAATGAAATGTGAATAGTCTCCTGTGCTGCAAACTTTGATATATAGAATTCACATGTACTTGGCATTGCTTATTACAAGTCTACCTAAAGAAAAGAGAAAAACAAAACCAATAGGAAAATCCTCATGTCATGGCTTCCTCTCTATACCCTTTGTCTCTTTTCCCTGGCTCTGCCTCTTTCTCTCTTTCCTATCCCATTTCCATATTTCCATCAATATAATTATCTCTTATTGAATATCCAGCAATCAGATATTCTGATAACTGTTTTAGTCATTAAGATGAACTTAAGCCTGGTTGACACTCTTAAGAATCAGAGAAGAGTTACTTATGGAGTTAAAAATAAGTCTTAAGTCTTTAAACTAATTTAACAACTTTTCTTCTAGATATAATACATCTTTGTCTACTTTTTAGTAAGGTTTTCTTTCTCAGAAATGATTGAGTTTCCATAGTGACTTAAGTAAAAATCTGTAATACTTTTGGGTTTCTACATCATTATTTTGACAGAGGAAGGTAAGTTGGGTGAGGAAGGACTGAAATACCAGTACCCATTATCAATACGATAAGCACAAGGCAGTGGAATGTTCAAATTCCAACTAAATGTGACCAGCTGTTAGGACCATTATATTCTGCTTAAGGTGAGTAAAACCCACCGCTCTACATATATTGGCATATGCTTTTCACATACATTTTCATGTGGCATTGTGAAAAGCTTTGCATAGCTTAATATAATTGAGATATCAATTTAGGTATTGAGTGAAGCTGTCAGCCTGTGAGAGTTTCCTCCTACAAATGAAATGCTAAAACTTCCACCTTTCTTCCAGAACTAAGAAGACTCATGGAGCTAAAAAAGCATACAAATGTAAAATGGATACAAAAAAAGTTTTTTTATTTTCTTCAGACAGATTTTATAGATTTTTACTGCTAGTGGGAGAAAAATCTTGATACTGTGTAGTAGTGTTTTCAATGTGCACTCAAATGAATAGGAATTCCATTTTCTAGCTGTTCTGGGTGGGATCAAAAGTTACCACAGGGAAGGTTTCAGACTTAGGGCCTGATGTCAGTCTCTGCAGAGCCTGGGGGGGAAAAATGTGTCTATACTGTGCTTATAGAAGCCCCAAGGGTTGGTCATTGCCTGTCATTCTATGAATACAACATGCTATGTCTGTGTCAGGATGTAGAGCTTTCTGGATTTGAGAGGTGGGCTATTAAGAGCAGGTACAGTTTCCTCTTTAGTGTCAGGGTCAGAATCAGTAGACAGCATGAAATAATTCCTTGGCTTAAATTTTCTTTGGGTCTTTCTGTTTGTTTTTTATCTTTTTGGGGGTGGGAGGATTTGACTGAACACCAAGAAGATACTAAAACAAAACAATACAAAACAAAATTTTACTGTTTGTGATGAATACAGGTCCTGCTTTCTTATAGGAAGTCTCCTGATTTTGTGATTTCATTATTGTGTAAGTCAGGGAACCTGCATAGCTGGGGGTTACCTCCTCCTCTCCCAAGAAAAAAGATCTCAGCAAATGGAAACACGGACTGGGCTGTACTATCCTTTATTTCTTCTTTTATATTTTAATCTTTCACTTATACTTTTGTCTGTTGACAAAAGTGGTTTTATTTTTATTGGATCTCACCTAGGTAGACAACTGTTCTGTTTTTTTTTTTCTGCATCTATTCTATGACAATTTCTCTAACATTCCTCTATCCCTTGTATTTGTTTACACTCTGTTGCTGTGAGAAACACCATAAACAAAAACAACCTGGGTAGTAAAAGATCTGCGTGGCTTAAACATCTTGTTTCTAGTCCACCATTGAGGGAAGTCAGGTAGCGCTCAAGCAGTAATGTCTGGAACCTTGAGGAACGTTGCTTATTGGCTTGTTCTCCCTGGCTTTCTCAGTTTGGGTTCTGATGCAGCCCAGGCCCAACTACTTAGAGGTTGTAACACCCACAGGGAGCTGGGCTGGTTCAAATACATCACCACCCAAGAAAATGTTCTACAGATATGCCTATAAGCCAGTACAATGGAGCAAATCCTCTACTGAGAGTTTCTCTTCCCAGATATGCCTATGCTGTATCAAATTGACAAAAATTAACAACATACCCTTTTTTTCATACTTTACTTTCTCTCTTCCCATTAGTTCCTTTTAACTATTAATACTTTTAGTTCCAAAAATATATAAATTTTGTATTACCTCCAATCAGTACCCCAGGGCCACTGTCTCTGAACTTACAGGGGGTACAACTGAAATACAGTGTTTTCTACTCTGAGCTGACATGAGAACTTCTGTCAAATATGGTGTCTGTTAGTGTGGTTTTCTTCTGCCATACTCAGCAGTGAATAACATAGACTTAAACTGAAGACATGTGAAATCAGTAAGACACACATAAAAAAATTTCAAAAAAGTGGGATAAAGGGATAAAATAAAAATTGACAGTAGAGACACTACCCATTCCAACAGATACAATAACCAAAAAAAAAAAAAATCAACCCCCATGAAAAAACACAAGGAAATCCGTGCGCGTGCGCGCGCACACACACACACACACACACACACACACACACACACACACAAGAAATTAAACCATTATACTGCCTCCACATCAATACTTCCTCAATACTGGAAACTAAAGATGATGAAATAGTCAATATAAAAGAATTAGAGACTAGATTCTGATTTTTAAAAGGCTCAGTGGTCTCATAGAGTGTACAATCATATTAATTAAGGAAATCAATTCAGAACCTAGAAAAGAGAGTTTTCAAAGCAGCTAAATCAGTAACTTGAAAAACAAAAGTGGGGAAATCTGTCCCCAGAATAGGGACTCTGAAAAAGAGCCCATATAGAAACACTGGAAATGGAAGAGTCAGCAAATCAGGCAGAGCAAAAGGATCAATTACACCAGAGGAGGACACAATCAAGGATGTGTGTGTGTGCGTGTGTGTGTGTGTGTGTGTGTGTGTGTGTGTGTGATTGCATGATCTAAATACTAAGAGCTCAGTGGATGTTCAAAACCCCAAACCTAAATGTTCTCTTAGAGCAAAAGAAAGAACTAAGGAAAAGAAAGAAATCTATAATTAGGTTTTGTTGTTGTTGTTGTTGTTGTTGTTGTTGTTTTAAATTATACCAGAGAAATTTCCAATTTGTGGCAGGGTTGGAGAGAGGCCTTCACATGATATGCTGTGAAAATGAGCCCTCAGTTGAATCTGAGAACTCAGGACAGTGGAGATCCCAGAACTGTGGCATATCTGCCAAGGGAAGATGCAGGGTGTGAAATGGAGCCAGTATAATCCTAAGAGAGAAGGTATGTGTACTGAAGGTTCAGAGTTGGAGTTGTGGGTTACCTAAGCTTGTTGGAGAACAACTTAAAATATCAAAAATCTCAGGTGCCATGTACAGAGCTGCCAAACTGCATTTATATGTTGCTGGAATTGGGCTTTGCTTTCAAGTGACTGTTCCATACTCCCAGTTATTCCACTTTGGAATGTGAGTGCTTCTTCTGTGGTATTATGTATTGGAAGCATTATTTTATTAGAGCTCACACATTTTTCAAGTGCTAGGTCTTAAAGACCATGAAAACTTACAAGTTGGACTGTTTTATATTAGAATTAGAAGATTAACATCTTTGGGGTCAAGGAATAGAAAGTTATGGCTTATAAGTGATGAGTTTTGCTGTCAAATTAACAAGTGGTAGACTTATAGTGATGATTTTTAATTGTCAGCTTGGTACAATCTAGAACCACCTGGATAGAAGTCTCGATGTGTCATTATCTACAGCATGTTGGGCTCTGGGCACATTTGCAGGAAATTAGTTTGATAATGTTAATTATATGGAAAACGCTCTCAAAATAGGTGGCACCATTCTCTGGAGTTGAATCTGATACAGTAAAAGGAGAATATGAGAAGATAATCTGAGGACAAACATGCATCCTTAACATGTTCCTTTCTGTTCTAAACTGTGGATGTAGTGTGGTTTGCTGCTTCAAGTTCCTGCCACCTTTGCCTTCCTCCAGTGATGGACTGTGGTTCCTCTGGAACTGTTAGCCAAAGCAAAGCCTTTTTCCTCTGAGCTTCCTCTGTCAACTCATCTTAGAGCAGCAAAAAAGCAGCAATGACACACCATCTAGGCACACATAAAGGCAGCAAGGATACCATATAATAGATACTAAAAGGCATTTGATAAAAGTTAGCATCTGTGATGGTTTGTATATTCTTGGACCAGGGAGTGGCACCATTTGGAGGTATGGCCTTGTTGGAATAGGTGTGACCTGGTTGGAGTAGGTATGTCACTGTGGGTGTGGGCATAAGATCCTCACCCTAATTGCCTGGAAGTCAGTCTTCCACTAGCAGCCTTTGGATGAAGATGTAGAACTCTCAGCTATGCCTGTGCCATGCCTGTCTGGATACTGCCATGCTCCCACCTTGATGATAATGGACTGAACCTCTGAATCTGTAAGCCAGCCCCAAGTAAATGTTTTTTTATAAGACTTGCCTTGGTCATGGTGTCTGTTCACAGCAGTAAAACCCTAACTAAGACAGCATCCTTCTAATAAGGTTCATAAAAAGTTACAAATAGAAGGAACATATTCCAACCTAATATAGTTTACTGTGGTGATTTGAACATGCTTGGCCCATGGGAGTGGTACTATTAGGTTGTGTGGCCTTGTTGGAGTAGGTGTGACCTTGTTGGAGGAAGTGAATCATTATGGAGGTGAGCTTTGAAGCTCGGCCGAGTGTGGAAGAGACACTCCTGTTGGCAGCTTGCATAAAAACTAGTCTCTTCTTGCCTACCTTTGGATCAAGATATAGAACTCTTGGTTCCTTCTCTAGCACTGTGTTTTCCTTGATGCTGCCATGCTTCCTGCCATGACACTAATGGACTGAACCTCTGAACCTATAAGGCAACCACAGTTAAATGTTTTCTTTTATAAGAGATGCCTTGATCTTGGTGTCTTTTCACAGCAATAACGCCCTAACTAAGATAGTAACATACAATGAACTCACAGCCTATACTATATTAAAGGGGAAAACCTAGCATATCCCTCAAAACCTGGAATAAGACAACTGTCTGCTCTTTCCATTCTTATTCAATAGTACTTGGAATGTTATCTAGAACAGCAAGACAAGTAAAATAACAAAATTGAGGAATGAAATTATCAAATCAATTATTTGATTATTCATATTTGTATCAAATTATTTATATTTGTAAGTGATCCAACCCTAAACTTAATTAACAGACACAAATCAGTACCTATCCTGAATATTAAAAATAAACTTGCTGAGAAAAAAATGGGAAAAACCTCAGTCACAATGTCTTAAAAGGAATAGCTAGAAATAACCTAATAATGAATGTGAAAGACCTTTGTAATGAAAACTTTAAAATGATGAAGGAAGAAAGTGCAACACTGGAACACTGTCTTACATTTAGGGTCAGATGAAAATAGTACTGGATAAATGGCTGCAGTACTGAAGGCAGTATATAGACTTGCTTTACTGAAAAATTCATCATAATTCCAATGGTATTCTTTCAGAACTAAAATAATATTAAAATTCATATAGAAACACAAAAGATGAGCATAGACAAATATTCATATGCAGAAAGAGAAATGCTAAAGGCAACACAATATTTGTTCTCAAACTATACCATCGAGCCATGCATAGTAACAACCCAGCATGATAGTAACATGAAAATGGATTAATTGACCAGAAAAATCCACACATCTACAGACACTTAACTTTTGACAAGTGTCAAAACATACATTGGAAAAAACCCTGCTCCATAAGGGATGCTGGGAAACAGTTTCAACACATGAAGAACCAGGGCTCATTCCCTATCTTCTGCCCCTCACACAAAGCATGGCAAGATGAAAGATCTGAGACAGTGCATCTGGACAAGGATACCTTAGGGGAGAAGTCATGATGTTGACAGGCAAGGGCTTCTGAGAAGATTGACAGCACAGGACAAAACCCTGAGCACCACCAGATGATATCACATGAATAAACAAGCTCTGTACAGCAGAGGGGTCCATCAGTAGGTTAAGGAGAGTCTTTGGAATGAGCAAAAAAGTTGTTGGCTAATATCTAACATATAAGAAGAACTAAAAAATTAAAAATAAGAGAGCCTCTGATCAGTAAATAAGCTAATCAACCAAAGGAACAATTTTCCAAAGAAATAATACAATGGCCAAAAAGTATTTGAATGTGCTTATTATCCTTACACATCAGGGAAAGTGGCAAGAAAAGCTATTTTGGCTTTCATCTCATCCTAGTCCAAAAACAAAGGACAATAAATGCTTATGGGGATGTGGAGAAAGTTGGTTTATCACTGCTGGTAGGAGTGGAAACTGGTGCAGCCACGATGTGAGTCAGTGTGGATGTTTCTTATAAAACTGAATTAGGATTCTCATATTATCCAGTTTATTATGACTAGGTATACATGCAAAGGACCCCAAATCCTGCCACAAAAATCGTAGCAAATCCAAATTTTTCTTTGTACTATTTATAATTTCTAGGAAATAGAATTATCCTAGAGATGAATGGGTAGAGAAAATGTAATGTTTTTGCTCATAGGTCTTTCTCTACACTGTTAACTATTTGAATGATGAAATTTGTAGGAAAATGAATGAAATTAAAAATCATTATGTTGAGAGAAACAAGCCAGACTCAGAAAGATAAGCACTTCATGTTCTCTCATAAACAGAATCTAAATTTTAACTACTGAGTGTATAAGTGCAGATGTACTTACTTGGGTTGGCCATGGAACTAGAGAAGGGAACATGAAGGAGAAGAAGGGAGGGGAGAGAAATAACAGAGATGTCATAAAATACTTAAGACATGAAAGCAGGTGAAGGACATTCAGATGTGGGAAGGAAACCAACCGGAAGGAGTGTAGAGAAATGGAGGAGAGGAGTGAGCAAGGGATAAATATGAACAAAGTCTGGATTAAAGTGTCAGGATAAAATATGATATGAAATAGTATAATTATATCATATAATGAAATAATTTATCATTATTCTATTTTTTAATTTGAGAAGGTTCTTAGTAATCATTTTTAATTCTTATAAATAATCAACATTTTATTCAAGGTTTCTATTAGTCCCCTGATGACCAACAGTGATATAATTTTGTTACATGTGGCCTTAAGGGAACATGGGCAAGTTCTGCTTGTTGACAGTTTCTGTGGCTCATCTGTCCTCTGAATTTTCTTTGATGTTTTCTGGGGTTTGGACATTGCATCTTACTTTCTGTATCCTGGAACACGAATTCAATAAACTTTTTCAAAAATATGTGGAATTAATTTTCTTGGCCTTGAATATCTGATTTACTGGCATTAACCTGACTGATAATTACCACCCATCAACTTGCTGTTCAAAGGCCAACTTCATATTCTGAGATTTACATGCAGATTTCTACCTTGATGCTCTTTCTTGGAGAAACCTAACCTAAGCCATAGCACAGGGAAACTATGAAAGAATTTATCTGTCACCAAGGAATTGCACTTATTACTTCATTTGATTCAGGTTACATCTTAAATTCTGAAAATATAACTGTACTCATGGTTGGACATGAACTCATGGTTGGACATGAACTCATTGTTTCTTCCTAGTACTGTTCTATAATGTTAGTTATCTGAAGTAAACCTACTTTATTGTCAGCTTTCATAAAACATCTCTCTAGTAAGCCTCAGAGGCATGATTCAATGACATGGAGATTGCTGTGTACATAGCTTTTATTTTCTTGTTTTATAATTGCAATAATAATCTCTAAGGAGTCAGTAAATGACTGGAAATGCTTGACCAGTAAACACAGCTGAGAGTGTATAGACTCTAACCTAGCTTTTTCTTTGACTAAATCAGCAGCTATTTTCTGTGATTGTTGTTAGCAGTGGAAACAATCACTGCAACGGGGAAACCATTCCTAATTGTGTTGAACTTAAGACTGAGTGTTTCTCATTGTGAACAAGCGAATTTTGGCTCATCACTAAAGCAATACTGGGAATAACATAACTGCTTTTCCTGATTATTGTAGCAGTTATTCTTGTGTCTGTGATGTGTCTGCTTGTGTGTGCTGTGTATGGGTGCGTGTGTGTGTGTGTGTGTGTGTGTGTGTGTGTGTGTGATGTTTAGTCTTAATTGTCAACTAGATAGGATCTAAGACCATTTCAGAGATAGGAATCTGGGTGTGCCTGTGAGAAGCTGTCTTGATTACATTGATACTGGAAGAGCCAGTGGACAGGACCATTCCCAAGATGTATAAAATGGAGAAAGCAAGCTGAGAACTTGTATACATGCATTAATTACTTCTTGTTTCTTGATGGTAGGTGTAATGTGACTACCTCCCCAAGGTAGTAACTTCCTTTATATGACAGAGTGTAACCTGAAGTTTGATCAAGAATAAACCTATTCTCATTTAAGTTGCTTATTTCAAAGTATTTTGCCACAGAATAGAAAAAGAAACTAAGGCTGTGTGTGTGTGTGTATGTGTGTGTGTGTGTGTGTGTGTTTTATAAGTGATTATCATTGCCCAAATATGGAAATCAGAGGCCAACCTTGGCTGTCTGCCCTGACTTTTTATTTAGTGTAAAGTGGGGTCTTTTTATTATTTGCCACTGGGTATGCCAAGTTAACTTGATCCCAATTTTCTGATGATATCTCTCATATCTCAAACTCTTTTCTTGTAGAAGTATTCATACAGTTTTCTGGGATGCAAGGTCCTCATACTTGGGTAGCAAGTGTTTTATGTATTGTACTATCTCCTCAGTCTGTTGTGTCATCTCTTAACACAAAGATGTATGTTTATGTGGTTATTTTATGAAAATAAACTGATGGGATGAATTTTTAATTTTTAAGGATCCAGACTCATAACTTTTACAGAGTAAAGGTTATCTTCACGTTTTCTTCTTTTATTTCACACTGATTCAGAGGCATTGTGGGAAAAGATAGGGATAAATTAGTGAATCATTAGCTGCCTATACTGCAAAAATAGCACCCCCCCCGACACACTCATGGACAAAACTTTTGAAATTGTCTTGTTTTCTAAGATGCTTCTTTTGCTACCTGCATATTAATATTCAGTTGGCCTTTGCAATGACCCAGCACTTCTTAGCCCCATCAAACTGCCTGATTCCTCAAGCAAAACTATGCCCCATCCTGGCCATCTGTGAGGCAGCTTCTCACCGAGTTTCAACTATAGGCTCACTGTCATCACAATGGTTTCTTTTTAAATCCATACCCATTACTTCTTTTAAGAACAAACCCTCAAATTCTTTTCCCTAGTGTTCAGCAATGCCTTTGTTAGGTTCACTTCAGTTCATCTGTATGCTTTCCATCTCATTTAAACATATTAATTGTACAGCACTCAATGTTTCATATGCCATTGCATCCATTTAAACCTACCATGTACCTTTTCACCTACCAAAATCCCTCATTCATTGATATTAGAGTTACTTGGTACATGTCTTACTGTTAATTTCTTTTAAAAGATAGCATTCATCTCTTCAGTATGGATTTTATTTACTATGAGTCTAGATAGACTTGAAATTAAATAAAGTTTCAAAATTAAATAACGAAAATCTCAGCTTCTTGTACAGGAGTGTCTGTGAACGGATAATGATTATTTCTAGCTGTTCTAGTTTGGCTGTCTCGCCTGCCAGTGTGCTTTCCTAACCTCCTATGCATTCAGCTGTGTTATCGGGATAGTGATGCTGCTCCCAATTCTAAGGCTTTTTGACAATAGCAACTAATCAAGAGGTATAGTTGGCCTTCCTTAGATTTATGTAAATATGACTCCTTAAATCAGAGCATTTATTGAATTTAGGATCAAATATTAAGCTAACACATATGTGAAGCTTTGTAATAGCAGATTAATTGAGGAGGCGGCAGGGCTCAGTATGTTCATTCCAATCAAATTTTTGATTCTGATTCTCTTATGGTAGCTAAGACTGATCTGAGAGTGTTGTCTGAAGTTACTGGCAAATGAAGTGCTAAACATTTGAAGTTGCATTCCTGAAGACTAGTATGCATTGATTGAACAAATGATTGAAAAGGGGGAATGAATTAAAAAATATCTGTGAGGTTTTGTCTTTCAATAGATTGGGCCTGTTAGAAAAGACAGAGACAAAACGATTTGTAACAGAGCAAGCTTGCACTTTCTTCTCACAGAAGGAAGGTCCATGTACACTGACTGAAGTTAAAAAAGAAATGTGCAAGTAGAAGTTTTTTTATTTCACAATAGAAACCTACATGTAATGCATAAATATGACCATCTGCCTTCCTCTAAGGAGGAAGAACCCTATTAACCAACAATTTTCTTATATGGGAACCAGATTTCTTTTCCAGTGCTGTTCTGTCACCATCCCTTCTTATTCCAAAACTCCAACATGGGAAGTTTTCAGAATGGAGGAACTCCACTCCTTGGGGTGGGAGGAAATCTGCACACTTGTGTTCACTGGGGTAGCATCCCTCACAGGAGCCAGGACATGGAGTCAAGTTAAGTCTCTCTCAATTGTTGAATGGATAAGAAAAATGCAGTCTGCATACATAATTGAATATTATTCAACTTTAATTAAGGAAGGCTTTTCATTTGTAACAACATAGAAGGACTCAGAAGAAATTATGTTAAGTGAAATAAGTTAACAGATTGACAATGCCCCATTGTATGGAGACAGAGAACAAAATAATGATTACCAAAAGCTGTGTGTGTGTGTGTGTGTGTGTGTGTGTGTGTGTGTGTGTGTGTGTGAAATGGTTGGTCAAAGAAAACAAAATTTCTGTTAGTTTAAAATTTTAATAGATTTGTTGTTTTAAAATAAACAGTGTAATTGATAATATATTATTAAAATACATATTCTACAATGAATGCATATTTTAGTGTATTATAAATGTATATGCAATTTACAATTGCGAATTAAGTATCTATAGGTTATTCCTATACTGATGACCAAAGTTTAAAGTATGCAGTGAAATGTGTGCTAGCAGAGAACAAAGCACTCATTGGTTCTGCATGGCACAAATGTGGAAGTAGTGCAAGTGTCTGGACTCATAAAACCATGATTTATCTTATGGCTTCTGTCTCCAGACTTCACGTTTCTCGTGTACTTTATAAAAGTCCGTCAGACACTGTGGGCTAATTTGGAAAATAATGTGTGAAGTAATTGTCTAGTAAAATATAAGCTGAAACGAAAAACATGTAGGTAAACATTAAAGATTACCCACATGCTTGAAACTGTAAGAGGATAACTGAGCTGAGAGACTGAATAGTGGGCAGCCAGAGAGGGCTTCTGTTCTTCATAGTAAAGTGTCTTCTTCAGGAGAGCTAAGACAGTATCCTTAAGACGCGTTTAATTTTTTTAAAGTTTATTTATTTATTCACATTACATACCAGTATCAGCTCCCATCTTTTCCCATTACCCCCTCAGGCAGATCCTCTTTTCATTCCACCCTCCTCACTCCCACATCTTACCTCCACACTCCTACCCACACCCACAAGGCCTGCCCCATGTATATCCCATCTCCCAGCATATCAAGTCACCATAGCACTTGCATCCTCTCCCTGTGTTGCTAAACAAAGCAATCCAGTTAGGGAAACAGGATCCACAGGCAGGCAGGCAGGCAGGCAGGCAGGCAACAGACTCAGGGACAGCCCCTGCTCCAGTTGTTGGGGGAAACAAGCTGCACAACTGCTATACATGTGTAGGAGGCCTAGTTCCAACCCAGACTTATTCTTTGGTTCGTGATTGGTTCAGTCTCTTGGAGCTCTCAAAGGTTAGTTGATTCTGTTGGTTTTCCTGTGGAGTCCCTGAACGTTTTGGGTCTCTGGATTCTCCCCTCAACTCTTCCATAAGACTCCTGCACTTTTTTTCTCATTTTTATTATTATTATTATTTTCTTTATTTACATTTCAAATGCTATCCCGAAAGTTCCCTATACCCCCCCCCCCCCGC
>NC_034602.1:3742678-3780313 GCF_900095145.1 Mus pahari | reverse complement strand
GGATGGGGTAGTCTCTGGATAGTCCATCCTTTCATCTTAGCTCTAAAATTTAAGACTCCTGCACTTTATCCCTGTGAACGATCATGGGGCCGTAAAAGGCAGCCTGTTTTGGTTGAACAAGGCTTGCTCTAGAGACCCAGTAGAACACTCTACAAGGGACAGAGGACGGAGCCACATTCCCAGAGACAGGTGCCTTACACCACAGAACCCCCAACTTCATAATTCTGTGACTATCAGTCACACAGATAAAGCCCCAAGTTCCTAGCATTCTGGCTAGACTCCACCCACACAGTTACCTAACTATAGCAGGTATGCTCCTCCCCACAGTTACCTGGCAACAGTCAGGTAACCCAGCCCACTGTAAAACGAGCTGCTTGGCTCCTCCTCATTCTCATAAGCTCTCACCTTTCTTACTCTCATCTCTAGCTCTCCTTTACCCCCTCCCTTCCCCCCTCTCTTCACGTGGCCATAGCTGGCCCCTCTCTTTCTTTTATCTTCTCTCTTTCTCTCTGCCTTTCTACAGTAAAGCTCTAAAACCATAGACTGTTTCTGCTCATCAAGGCCCGCTGTGCTTGAACGATGGGATAGGCTTTCCCCTAAACATCCAAGTCTAACCTCCTGCCAGAAGGCCTTCCTGCGCTCCAGCCACTGACTGGACTGGACCAAAGACTAGCCCATGTAGGAATCACTCATCTCCCCATCTCTACCTGCCCTCTCTTCCCTTTGGCCCTGGGGATGAAAGAGCCAACCCCAGGGCCTCCACTTTGTTCTCAGCTCTTCCACAGTGTCCAGAGGAGTCTGGGATGCCCAAGACAGAGAACCTGTTATCTCTGGCCTCAGAGAGGCCCAGAGACCTTGGATTGGCCCCTGTCTACCCCCTGGTGGGCTGAGTTCAGTGGCTGCCCACAGCCAGACACCCACCCGGAGCAGTGTGGAAAACATGTGGCAGTCCTCCCACATCTGCCTGCTGCCCAGAGCATCAGAACTCTGGCAGGACTTGGGTTTTCTCCCACTCCCTTTATTCCCCCATGCCTACTGTCCAACAAATGATGACAATGTCAAAGCAGCTTTGTGAATTATGAGTATGTATGAGGCACAAGGGCAACTGAATGAGGGCAAAGCTGACTCTTCCAGATACTACTCATGGACACCTCATGTGTCCAGGAGTGCAATGCTGAAGTGATTCTTTCAAATGGCTCAGGTATGTGATCATAAAACAACTTGACTCTGCTGACAGCAAGCCCCTGGATGTTTACCCTTATGCAGAGATTACACTTTATCTTAGAGTTGAGAACACATAACCCCCTCCACAAAAAGAAACATGTTCAGTTTTGTAATTAGCATGTTCAACACAATACCTAAAACCTAAAATTTGACATTAATTCCTGTGGTCCCCGAACAGGAGGCAAAACTTCTGTCACTGCAAGAGAGTCGTTTCTCTCTTGCTCTCTAAGCTCCTGTCCTCCCCCTGCCATGATAGTTTCCAAACACTTGGAGCCAGTGCCTATAGAAGGAAGAGGTGAACATGGTCAGTATATGCTCTATTGGGCTAAAAGTAGCACAGATTGATTCTGGTCCTCTCTGAACCTATCAGGTTCTTACAGATCCCACTGTTTGTTGTGCTCACCCAGAATCCTTGGGCTCAAACGAGAGCTCTTTTTCTTTTTCAGTTCTTTTTCTTCAGAGCTGATTTGAAAAGGTGAAATGAATCTCCACTTTGGCTTTGTAACTTCTTCCTTTACTCCTAGGAGTTCACAAACTCACAACCTTCGATTCTCTAATAGTTCTTTTGAGAGAATCTTTAACATGACAAAGGGAGCCAATAAGAACACTTTCATACAAGGCCATTTTTTATTAGATATTTTCTTCACTTATATTTCAAATGCTATCCTCAAAACCCCCTATACTCTTTACCCCACCCCCCACCCTGCTCCTCAACCCACCCACTCCCGCTTTCTGGCCCTGGCATTCCGCAGTACTGAGGCATATAATCTTCGCAAGACCAAGGGCCTCCCCTCCCATCGATGGCTGACTAGGCCATCTTCTGCTTCATAGGCAACTATAAATACAGCTCTGGGGGGGGGGGTGTTGGTTAGTTCATATTGTTGTTCCTCCTATAGGATTGCAGACCTCCTTGGGTACTTTCTCTAGCTCCTTCAGCAGAATCTCTCTTTCACATATCATTTGTGAGATATTTAAGACCCATGCTTTGAATACTGGTGTCAAGTCTATTTATATGGCTATATAAAAAATAAAAACTTAGACTGCATAATTTGAATTACTAGAATGGATTGCTTAGAGTGCTAGAAACTATGAAGCCCAAGATCAAGACAACAGCAGGCTCTGTCTTGTGAGGTCCCACTCCTTCTTTAAAGAAGGTTGCTTTCAGAGGCTCCATGTGTTACACAGTTTAATAAAGCCTTCCAACCTTTTTGTAAGTACAGTGGAGATTTCCTTTCACTTGTGTTTTTCACATTAGAGATGAAACCTAGAGACATGTGCACTCCCGGCAAGAATCGTACCATTGCACCGTGACTCGGGGCCTCCATTATGTGCTTATGAGTGTGCATATGGAGTGACTGCATTTCTGTTGTTTGGAAATGTTTTACACTTATTTATTTGGGGTATATGTGTCAAAGTGCATGTGTGTGATCAGACGACAACTTACAGAGTTGTTCTGCTAATGCCATGAGGGTCATAGGGATGGAATTTGGCTTATCAGCTTGGCAACAAGAACCATTATCATCTAAGTCAATTCCATAGCCCTGATTGGTGGTATTTTGAGAGAAGGTCTCACAATATACCCAGGCCAGCTTCAAATTCATAATATTCCTCTATGCCACCAGATCTTGCTGCTGGAAATAATATTATCTTCCAAGAATTTGGAACATATTCACCAAATACTTTTGAAAACTTTTGCTTGATCTGAACTTTCTGGTGGCCATATTATTTTTGAACCACAGGTGAAACTTAACAGCTACCCCCACCCCCATCTTTTGTTTTCTTTTTTAATCAGTGAAGCAAGTTAAAATAAGAAGCAGTGGCATTTGATTAAATAGTTTCACATCTAAACTTCACCCTTGCAATCTTTTTTGGAAGATTAGTGCTAATATTTATGTAAACACCATATGGCTTGTCATCTAGTTAGCTACCAATAAATAGGATTTCTTACATATAGAATTATTGTGCTTTCAATGCACCTTCCTTGTCATAGATATGTAAATGCTGTTCCTCATGATGAGTGCTTGGGAAGATGCATTGCATGCTGCATAGTTCTAGAAGTTACTTGTTCAGTATACATTGTTCCTTTTCCCTTAGTGTCCATTTTATCTGAAGGGACAAGGACGGGCCTTATTAACATGCTAGGATGTATATGTCCTTTCCTAACAATGCTTTTATGGGAAAGAAGAATTTTGGAGACAGAAACAGAGTTGTGTGAGCAGGGTGACAGTAAATCTGTCCCGAAATCACTTTCCACAGTAAATCATCAGTGGAAAGGATTGACTTTCTGCTCATGCTGACACTTTCCCTGGTGAAGTGACCGGAAGGATGGAACGGTTTCCACAGCACCGGCCTCCTTGGCATGATTCATTTCTGCTCTTGTCTCAACAAGGGAAGGTTAGGTTCTGGTTCTGACAGTGTGAGATGGCAGTCCCACTGTGGTGTAATGTCCAGGCGCTGCAGCTCACACCGTGCCAGGTTTTCCTGAATGTTAAATGTCTGATTCTGAGAACCATAAATATCTAACTGAATTCATTCTAGGCAATGTTGATCCAATGAGTCTATAACCCTCCATTTTATAAGGTGTTTCTTCTTTGTGCTAAAGTACATTAAGTCATCCTTACTTTGGTTTCCTATACATGTATAGTATAAAATATATAATACATATATTTAAAGTTTATTCAAAGCTGTCTTGACTCTGGTCATATAGACTTGAGAGATCCAGATATCAGGATACACTGCAGTCTTTCATATCTAGTTTAAACAATTCTTAAACTATGTTTTCTTGAAAAGCAGACACTTGCCACCTTCTTGTTGGTTGCTTTCTCTCTTAAAACAAACCAAAACCATTAGTGGAAGACTCTGATGAGCCTCAATTTACTGGGGACCCCCAGAGTGAACAACATGCACTGGGAACTAATGCAAAAACAGGAGGAATTTATTGTTCTAGTGCACTGAGGTCGTCCCAGACCTGAAGGAGAGGTGATGACCCCTGGCAGCCCATTTGGTGAGTTTTTATATGGTTTCCAGGGGGTGGAATAGAGCATCAGCAACTAGGCACAATATGATTGGCAGAACAGTGCACCCTTTAAACTGATTGGTCTTTAGGGAATGAGGTAGTAGGAAGTTACTAAGCCTCTCTCACATCTGGCCTACATGCTCTCTGACCTGTCTCTTCCAGGAGGGGAAGGGTCCAGTGGAATTTTCCAACAGCTCTGTACTGACCTCTTCATTAATTCCTTGTGAATGTTTCATACAAGGTGCTTTGATAATATTGACCCGGGCAGTTTTTCCTAAATGTTCTCACCTTTTCCCTACAGTTTTTACCCCTTAATGTTGAAAGAAATCCTCTAATAGCATCTTGTACTGCTCTGATATGTTTGGCTGTTTGGTCTTCCTCTGGAGAGCAGGTGGTTTATCAGAGGCTACAGTCTTAGAGAAACTGTCCCCTTTCCAGCTCCGAACGTTTGCCAGTAACTTAATGGCTAGGGGTGAGAATTGGTCTGCATTTGGCTTACATAGGTTTTCTGCATGCCCTTAGAACTTCTACCCTGCTGTGGACAGATGTGTCACTGTGGTCATTCTGCTCTTTGCTTGTTTTCTGACCCCTCTCTGTAAGGATCCTTGAGCCTTAGGGACAGAGTTATAGTACACACATTTCATTTAGGATGAGCATTCTGTAGTCAATTATTCTCTGCACTTGACTGGTTGTGGGTCTCTGTGACTCCCTTTTTCCAGCAAATAGAAGCTTCTTGCGTGAGGGCTGAGAGATGCACTGCACTGATATATTCTCTTTTTTTTTTTCCACAGTCTTCATTGTCTGCCTTTAATGTTGGTTACTTTCCCCCCTTTCTCATGTTTTAAATAAACATCATTTCTCCCTTTACCTTCTACCCCTTTAAAGCATTTTCTATGTTTATCCACTTGTTCTGCTTTAGCTACAGTTCATGTGATTACATTTCAATTGTGACTGGTGAAATCTGGCTACTAGACACCTTTGCTTTTACATTATGTAATCTTTCCAGTTCTGCTATTCACTGATGGCGAATCCAAGCATCCACATGATTTTGGACTGTGGTGCTCTCACATTATAACCAGACATAAGTCTCTTCTTCATCATATTCCACTGGAAATGATTTCCAGAGTGTTTTCCCAGTGTTTGATTTGGTCCTGACTGCTTTAGGTTTGTTTGTAGATGGTCAGGATCTCTTGTCACACATGTTTATTTTGATCGTAGTTTATAGAATTTGGGTTGTACTATCTAGTTCTTTAATTCACTTTGATATGGAAATTTGATAGAAATCACACTGATGCCTTCATTATTTTTAAACATAAACCAGTACTATTGAAGTTAGATGCAGAACACACAAAGTTGTGTATTAGTTCCATAGTCTAAACATTCTAGTGGAAATTAAAAAATGTAAGTGTAGTTAAAACTTAAAATGCAGAATTACTTTAACTCAAAATCTCAATGAAAATTTAAAATCAGCTAGGTGCTATGTAAAAAATTATCTTTAAATGCGCAGCTGGAGAAATGTTTAGGTTCATATAGAAAATTTATAAGGAAAAAGCCAGTATAAGCATTTACCTTTTTACTATTTGCATTAGATATTTGCAGACACTATGATATTTATTTTTAGTTTCATAATGGCACTATAAATTTATAAAATTGGATAAACTTAAAAGTTTATCATTGAGAAAAAAGATGGATAAGCATTGTTTTATGATTGTGAGCCTAGTATATATATAATTTCAATGCCATTCCCATTGGTGTCCTGCAGCTTTTCAGGAAAGCACCATCAGTTCATGAAGAGGCCTGGAATGAATGTATAAATGGATACATAACTACGACAGTGACTTTTTTCTTTATAAAATAGCCATGGCAGTTGTAATGTCCTCTTATGATCCAATCTACTGAACATTGTTTTAAAATTGTGCTTTCAATAATGAAAAGAAATTAGATTTTGATGTTACATTTTGTCCTGAAGTGTTCCCAGGTGGGTAAAATAGTACTATATGTTTTCCTTGTGATGCTCAGATAATGTTATCCTAGGGGTCTCTATCTAGCCTGAAACCCTTAAAAGTAAAGTGTTCCACTTTGAAATTGTGTTAATCTAATCTATAATAGTCATGCTTATCAACTACAGCCAGGATAGTTTGACAACATGCTTATAATAAAGGCTTCTTGTTGATAGAATAATTAATTAGTAATTAGAACAGTCTTTGACACTTCAGAAAAAATGACACATCTATTTGGGAAAATTTGAACTATCAAACTAATGAAAAGGTCAGCTCAGGGACTTTGGAAAATTCCCCCTGACCCTTCCCTCCCGGGATAGAACCCCTCAGAAAGGGAGAAGCTAATTAACATTCCTCAGACCATGGAAGGCTGGAAGTGGGGGACTGACCATCAGCCACTTGCCTGTTGGGTAATCCCAGAGCACATAGACACATTCTGAGGCTGTTGGCTACCTACAGACAATGGAAGCTCTTGCTACCTCATTCCCTAAAGACCAATCAGTTTTAACTTCATACTGTTCTGCCAATCACATTGGGCCCAAAGGCTGCTGCTATGAAAACTGTATAAAAGCTCACCGAATGAGCTGTGTAGGGTTGCCACTTCTCCTTCCGGTGTAGGATGACCCAAACACATTGAAACAATGAATTCCTCTTGTTTTTCCATTGATTTCTGGATCCCTGTTGTTCACTCAGGGGGGTCCCCAGTAAGCTAGGCATGACAGAGTCTTACACTAAGAACAATAAATAAGTCTTTATACAGTATTTTATAGACATTGAGACGGGCAATCACTCAAAATGCAGATGGGCAAACTGGATTTTTTTTTTTTTTTTTTTTTTTTTTTTTTTTTTTTTTTTTNGAGACAGGGTTTCTCTGTATAGCCCTGGCTGTCCTGGAACTCACTATGTAGACCAGGCTGGCCTCGAACTCAGAAATCCGCCTGCCTCTGCCTCCCGAGTGCTGGGATTACAGGTGTGTGCCACCACGCCCAGCTTCTGGCAAACTGCATTTTTAAATACACATTTTCTTTTTCATTATTTAAAACAATTTTAAAAATTAAATATGTTCTGATCATATTCTTCCCCTTCAAACCCTGTGCCTACCCCTACCCACCCAACTTTTAGTTCTTTTTCAAAAAACAAATAAATCCCCAAAACAACATCCCCCCAAATCAAGAAAGCAAAACAAGGCACCTTCAATAAAATAAAATAAAATCTATCAAACTTAAAAAATTGTGATCAAATAATAGGAGACAAAATATTGATAGAAATTGCCTGTCTACATGTACATTCTGAGGTAAGTGTTCAAAAATAGTTATAATTAGGAAAACACTTTCATTTGATTACAATTTTCTTTCCTTTATTTACTTCTAAACATGATCCCTGTCCTGACTGGTTTATATACCCAACGTCACTCCATCGGATTTCCTGTCTTTCAGCAGGGATCAATGGCAGTGCAGCTGTTAACTTCTACAGTAGTGAATAGGTTTTTATTTGCTCACTCATTTTGAACAAAATATGACAAAATAAAACATGATAATATGAAACAACTATCATATCAAAGTTGGACTGGTTAAAGCAACAGAAGAAAAAGAGCCAAAAAGAAGTGTGCCCTTCCCCCAGCCTTGAGTAGGCTAACCGACCCCTGATGGTTTTACAACCTAGTTGGAGTCACCCTACCTCACTGCATTTGCAATTTCCTATTGGAGCTTTCAGGAGTTGACTACCTGCTTTGCAATTCAATCCAGCTGAAACAAAGAATGGTTCTATGGACTTTCCCTATAAAAACACAGTGCTAAGAATTAAACTTTGAGCCTTTTTCAGAAGCCTTTGTCCTTCATCCTTCTCTTGTCCCCCATACATTTTCATTTCCCACCTCCCTTTCAGGTATCCAGTTCATCCATGGCTGCTGGACAGCTACAGAGAAGAAACAAAAATTAGAGATGTCCTTATTTATATACTCAGGAATACCATAAAAATACTAAACTGATAGCAATAATATATGTGCAGAGGACGCAACTAGTCATCACTTGTCACCAAATGAAACTTACAGTACTGAGATTGGGTTATATCTAACTGAGTTGTTGGCCAAAGGGGACCAATGGGAATCCCCAAACATTGTAGCCTGCTGCCTATATTACAGATTATTCTCCAAAAACTGATAGTAAGGGCTCATTGCTGAAGCCAACACATGCACAACTAATTGAACATAGAGATGTCCAGTGGGTGTCTGCAAGAGCCAGCACGCTTAATCTCTTCAGTAGAGAATGCAAAGGTGCCTACTCACAGACAAACATTAAACAGATCACTCTTTTAAGCACAAGTCTCACAAAAGACTTGGTTGAAATTAAAAAGGATTAATTATTAGCATACCAGTTATCTAAATTACCAATTTTTTATTCATATAGAAAAATCATACCATTATTATTTTAAATGTCCACACTGCTTAGAAAAGGCTGTATGCATTTTGTAGAACCAAAGTAAAATAATTATGAAAATAACTGACCTACTGTTTTTGCTTAAGGGAAATCTTTGGCATTAGAAGATGTAAAATTACAGAGAGTGGGATGCATAGCAGCAAGGAATCCTAGAGCAGGACATTTGGCACTGACATTATGCTAATTAGAGGCTTGCATCACCGACATTTGCACAGCTTAGTAGGACACAATACACTTTCAAGGTCTCTGTCCTTTTGTTGTTTCAAACTGCTGGCCTTGAAACAGTGATGTTATAAATATTAATAAAGATAGCATGAGTTTTGTAAGTAAATTCTAGAAAGACTAATGACTTCCAGCTAAATATCAAGTTATTTTTCTGACAGACCTTTCACTAGGCAACAAAGATGGAACGACATGGTAGGCCTTTCAAAAGGTCTCAATAAGCACTCAGTTGAGACAAAAAAAAGTTACATCAACTAGTTGTTTGTCCTAAGCAGACTATTTCTGAATTTACTAACTAGCCTTTAGTTATCATCACACAACACTATACTGGGCTGGATAATTTTTTACTTCTATAATTGGTTATAGTTCCAACTGGTATGAGTGCATATACATGCACACAGATCATTACATAGGTATCTCAAAAAGAACATGGAGCAACAAAAACTACTTGTGTAAGAATATCAAAACTATAGTCTAGGTTTTTAGTGGATGCCAATGAATATAAATAAAAGTGTGGAAAGCAAAGAGCAAGAATGTACATAAACTTCACAATACTGATGTCTAGATGTGATAGGAAGGAGAAAGACATGGATGAGAAGGCAGAAGACAAGCAATAATTGTGTACCATAAAAATGTGTGGTGTGATGTCACACTAACTCCGTATTAGAATAGTGAAGCTAGGATATTGGAACTTATTACTGCATTGGAATATGAGCATATTTCCAACTGTATTGGACTGATTTAACACTTAAAATGTCTATGTCCAGTGTGTGGTGAGAGAGATGAAAGAATTGAGGAAAGAACCAGACTTGTTGTTCTCTAAAAGTCCCTTTCACACAAACTGTCTCTTAACCAAGTTACATGAAACAACCCAGTAAACCTGAGTGTGCTTGTCTGTAAAGCTTTTCTTACCTGATTAACATTAGTGTTATAAGTATGTGGTGGTGTGGCTAAGAATAGCACACATAGGTTTCATATATTTGAATGCTTGGCCATCAGGGTATGGTGATACTTGACAGGGTGTGGCCTTGGTGGAGAAAGTGTGTTACTGAGGGTGGCCTTTGAGTTTCAAATGCTTAAGCTAGGCCCATAATCTCTTTCTCTTCTCTGTCCACAGATCTTTATGTAGAAGCTCAGTTGCTTTGTTAGCACTGTGTCTGCTAACATGCTTCTCACCATGATGACATTGGATTAAACCTCTGAAGCTGTACCGCAGCCCCAATTAAATGTTTTCCTTTATAAGAGTTGCCATGGTCATGGTGTCTCTTCCCTGCAAAGGAACACTAAGAAAAATACATTCTGTGACTGAATGAGCTTTTCTACAACTGTATTTTCTAAGACTGAATGTCAAAGTCATCTTTTATTAAAGTACCAGCACTCGGGAGGCAGAGGCAGGCAGATTTCTGAGTTCTAGGCCAGCCCGGTCTACAAAGTGAATTCCAGGACAGCCAGGGCCACACAGAGAAACCTTGTCTCAAAACAAAACAAAACAAAACAAAACAAAACAAAACAAAACAAAACAAAACAACAAAGAAAGGAAGGAAGAAAGAAAGAAAGAAAAAAAGTAGGAGTTGATGGAAAATGTTTTTTCTTGCTAAAACAAAAAAATAGAGAATTTGTCCTGATACTGAAGAAATGTAAGAGATAAGACATGCAAAGAACTCTCAATGTGGTGTGAACTTCTGAGGATCAATGTAAGCATGCATAATTAACAACTCCCTAATTTTTTGTATGTTTAGGAATTCTTCACATCTTATTGGACTATTATTTTAGTTCCATCTGTATTCATACTTGAATGATACATGCTTACTTTAAACTCACTTTATATAGGATACATAGTGCTTATGTGTGTGTGTGTGTGTGTGTGTATGTGTGTGTGTAAATCACTGCTAAAAATACTGTTTATTTCCTTCTTTAAGCCTGGTACTTTGAATATGATACAAAATAGAACTATGTAACACCCTTTCATTAAGATATACTCATATTGTATAGAAGTATTCATTTGAAATCAAGCATCCATGAGAAAATCATATCTAGCCAACAAAATATACAATGTAGGTCTGTGCTTCATGTCAAGCACCTCAGATCTGTATGTGAGAATGGCCAGAAGTCCCATTAATAGTGTAATAATATGTTTTAAACAACTGCCCATTTCTATAGCAAAGTTTAAGCTTCCATCTTGAAATGGTACAACCCAAAAAACAATACTGAGGAATATCCTTGTTTGGGAATAATTAATAGGCTTGTACTTTCATCACTGTTATGTGCAAACAGGAAAGGAAAATGTTAAAAGCTCAAAGGCTAAAGTTATAGAGAATTTATACAGCAGACTGAGAAAGCATTAACTTTGACTCTGCATGGGAATGCTTTTCCAGAGAATAAAGAGAAACACATTTGCTAACTATGCAGGAGCAGTACTTATTTTTAAAGAAAAAGCTTTAAGCTGTGTCAAATCTAATAAGGTATATTTTACTTAATGTGCTCAAATGGCTGAATTATATTTAAGCTTTAAGATGGAGAGATAATAAAATAACCTTTATAGGTAATGATCCAATAATAACAACAATGTCAAGGAGACACAATTCATAGCTATGCTTTAATATTCTGAAAATATTTTAGTATATAGTATTGGAAAATATCATAAAATATATAGAAAATATTAACATTGCTACCTCAATGTTGATGATAATGATTGAAATGGTTTGGTAAAACTGTTCTTCTGCATGCAATTTCAGTATTATAATAACTTCATAATCTAAGAACTATAAGAAAATGTTGAAAATTGTCACATGAACTGCTTTGACTCAAGAGACATTGTAGTGAAGTGTTATCTCCTGAAGTAAACAGCCAGTATGCTCAGAATGGGAACATGATCACACAATTCAAACATTTAGAATATATATCTCTACTCCTGTGTTTAACCCCTGCCTTCCCTGGTATGATGCTGTCCTACTGAACACACAAAGAATCAGGCAAGGGGCCAACATACAGGGGATCAGAGTCAGTGTAGAAATTACTGCTTTTGGAGGTAGGTAAATATATCCAGGGCTGATTTCCTTTACATTGATGGGAGATACTCTGATTGGACACAGATCCAGATAATGCAGGCAGCTGATGATGATATCAAATCACAAGTCACTTTTTAAGCTTGCAAGAACATTATTCAAGACCCTAATGGGCAAGTGTGAAAATGACCCCACTGGTGCTTGTGAAGCAAGCTAAACATTTTCCTCTCAATCACTGATGCTATGTCCTTTGCCACAGACAATGATGTCTATGACACACTTTCTGTTCTATCTAGAATGGATCTTTGAATATACCTTCAATAAGGCAGTCATCCCATGACTTTGATATAATATTTAATGCAAAACAGTGTCATTAGAGAGCTTATATGAAATAACAGCTTTTATTTCATCTCAGTAATTACTAATTATCATTGAAATTCTTTGGGAGGTCCATCTAGGACCTAGAATAGGTTCCTCAGATTATCTTCTGTCATGGCAGAAACTAATTTGTGATGAAAGACTTCTGTGGGGAGCCCTCCCCACACCAGTCTCGAGAAGGTGGCACCCAAAAACCACGAATAAACCATCTTGATGTAAAAACACGAGGTAGTTTATTGGCGGAGCTCCAGGCTGATGAGTACCTCACTCAGGAGGTAGAGGCACCGACCACGTGGCTTGAAAGCTAGGGGTTTTTATAGGTGGAGGGGGAGGGGCTAGCAAGAATTGACACGGTTACATGTGATTGGCTCATTTAAACATCAGCAGAATGACCAGACATTTGCAGAATGGTACGTGCAACGGCAGGAGTGTTAGGAGACCTGAGGGGTGGGTCAGTGGAACATCTGGTCACTGTGTAAAGGCAGGCCTGCTCGGACTTGCCAGGGCCTGCTAGGTTCCCAGCCTCAGGCAAAACAACTCTCTGGACATAAGTTACATGAATCCCAGGCCTTAAATTTCATTTCCCTTCATTGAGAGTAGAAGTTGATGTGGGGTTAAATCTTATAGATGAGAGGTGCATTGAAGCATCATGATGTTTTAATGAAATTAAAAAAGAAAGGAATGGGAAAAAGTTGGTATCTCAGGAGTGCTGACACATAGGTAAGCACAGGTAGGACCACCACTTCTGCTCTGAGGGACCCACCCAGAGCCCCTAGAACACAAGAACAGAGGAGCAGCCTGGGCAAGGATCCTTCTGATGTCCATCTTTGCCTGGAGCAGACCCTGTGCCACAGCTCTCCACACTCAGATCCTGCCAAGAGACAGCAGGTGTCACAGGAGTGCTGACAAACCTGAGAGCACAGCTTTCCATGCCCAGGTCCCACCAGGAAAGAGCTGGTCTCCCAAAAGTGAGGACACACCTGAGAACACAGGTGAGACCACCATTTCTGCTCAAATTCCTGGCCCAAGAGGAATCTGCCCAGAGCCATCAGGACATGGGAACCAAGGAAGGGCAGAAAACAGGATCCTTTCGTTTTCTGTCTGCACCCAAGGGCTGACTCTGTTCCACAGTTCTCCATACCCAAATTCCTCCCAGAGAGACCTGGTCTCCCAGGAGTACTGACACACAGGCTTACAGGAGGAACAAGCCATAGTCAGAGACAGTAAGACCAGCTAACACCAGAGATAATCAGATGGCAAGAGGCAAAGACAATAACATAAGCAACAGAAACTAAGGCAACTTGGGTCATCAGATCCCAGTTATCCCACCACAGCAAGTCCTGGATTACCCCAAGACACTGAAAAAGCAAGACTGATTTAAAATCACATTTCATGAGGATGATAGAGGACTTTAAGAAGGACAAAAATAACTCCCTTAAAGAAATACAGGAGAACAGAGGTAAGCAGGTAGAAGCTCTTAATGAGGAAACCCAAAAATCCCTTAAAGAATTACAGGAAAGCACAAACAAACAGGTAAAGGAATTGAACAAAACCTCCAAGGATCAATGGAAATAGTATCAACAAAGAAATCACAAAGGGAGACTACCCTGGAGATAGAAAACCTAGGATGGATATCAGGAAACATAGACACAAGCATCACCAACAGAGAACAAGAGATAAAAAAAAAAAAAAAAAAAAAAAAAAAAAAAAAAAAAAAAAAAAAAAAAAAAACAAAACTCAGTTTCATGATGCTTCAATGCACCTCTGTACCTCTCATCTATACGACTTAACCCCACATCAACTTCTACTCTCAATGAAGGGAAATGAAATTTAAAATGAAATTTAAGGCCTGGGATTCATGTAACTTATGTCCAGAGACACTCCCTGGGCTTCAGGTTCCTCTAAGACTAGTTCTCAGACTGTGGGTTTAATGCCTTGGCAAATGAATGATCGATCCTTTCACACAGGTCACATATCAAATATCCTACAGGTTATATATTTACATTATGATGCATAACACTATCAAAATTACAGTTATTAAGTAGTACTGAAATACTTTTATGGCTGGGGTGTCACCCCAACATAAGGAACTGTATTAAAGGTCACAGAACTAGGAAAGTTGAGAAACACTGCTCTAACAGAATATTTCCCACCTTCCCAGATATTGTTAAGTTTCTCACCTGGGGTCATGTTGGCTCACCAAACTGACATTTGTTTGTCAAATGTTGTTCTAATTCTTCAGAGAAGGACTGAAGCTTGCTAATACAGCTGCTGTTACTGGGAAAGGAGAATATCTGCCAGCAAAATCTTTTTTTAAATGTGTTAATTTTTTATAGTTAAGTCCTATGCCTAAATAAAATTAAAATATAATTCTGTCATTTATCATATATAGACTTTTGGACAATACAAATAAATGTTCATGTCTAAAGTACAAATAATACTAATTATGCCCTGTCCTGGGGTTGTGGTTAAGACCAAAAGAAGTTAGTCCACAAGAAGTCTTCAATCTTGATTCTCAAATAACATTTAATAAATGAGGCTATGCACTTGTTCTTGTGTTGAGAATTTGCAAACAATACAGTTTGAAGCCCATATCCTGCCTTTTCAGAAAAACATTGCATAGCTTTAGTTAACTAAATTTAGCAATCATTAACTACAGTTTCCAAAGCTAAAAAGAAATAAATGAACTTCAATTTGCTAGAATCTAGGGACATATAAATATCTACAGTAACAGCAAAACATTTGATTTCTAATGTCATCAATAACAGCACTGATATTATTAAAAGCTTATGAACAAATCTAATACAGGATGTAAGATATTTACATTAAAAACTCAAAATATTGTTGAAAGAAATTAAATATTTAATAAGTAGAAAAATAGAGCATATCATAGAATATGGAGACTCAATTTTGCAGTCCCTTATTTTTGCTATACATCCAGTGCCAAGACAATTAAAGTCACACTAGGGTTTTCATGGAAATTGACAACTATGTTCTATACTCTATGTAGAAATGTAAAACTCTAATAATAGTCAAGGCAATAATAAAGAAGGAAGATGATGCTAGAAAACTCACACTAGAAAATATTCAAACATCATCAAGCCATGCTAATTAGTACCATGTGGTATTAAAAGAAGCTAGTAGAATAGAATAAAGATACTATATGTATATCCAGATGCAAATATATCTCTTTTACCACCCTGCTGCCACTGTAATTCAATCAGGAAATGATGACTTTGAAATAAGCAATGTTAGGTTATAATTCTACCATTAGATATATGGCAAAAGCAATAAAAGCTAGTTATCAGGCAGAATGTGATTGTGTTAATAGCAACTATAAAAACAAGCATAACTTACCTGTGATTTCAAAAGATACAAACAAACAAACAACAAGAAACAGTGATTTCATTTGGTAATGACAGGTGTGATATTTTGCTTTGAATATAGAATGTCCCCAAAGGTTCTCTTATTGAACACTTGAACATGCTAGTGGCAATATTAAGAGGTACTTTGTTCACAATGATGCCACCTTCATTAGAAGGTTAATCAGTAAGATAAGTTTTTACTGAGTGGACTGTTGGAGAAAGTGGCGCCTTGATGGTTGGTCTTTGTGAAGAATGCATGTCACCTCTGTCTGCTTCCTGTATCTCTCTGCCTGTTTTCTGGTTGCCATTAGGTGAGCCTATGTGAAAACAGAACATCAATAGTAACTTCATACTGTGCACCAAATTGGTTTTAGAAGAACCCTAAGAGACATAGAATAGAAATTCTAGATGTAAACATAGAAAACTATTTCTATGATACCAGAATAGGCAAATATTTTCAAATTTGCTTACAAAAAATCCATTGAAAATATTGGGAAGCTATATCTTATTAAAACTTCTATTATGGAAAGAGACTTCCTAAAAGGGTAAGAAAACACTGTATAGAGGATCATAGATCCTATAGATCTAAACATTTGACAAGAGATTCTATCTAAGTCCAGAAGTATGTATATGCGTGAATGCTTACATGAGAACTTGGAGATTGACGTCAGGTCTTCCTCCACCTCTCTCTGTGATATGTTCTGAGACAGGACCTCTCTCTCACTGAGGCTGGAGCTTACTGATGTGGCTAGGCTACCTGGTGGCAGCCTTGGAACTTCTGTAATCACTTCTCTGTCTTTGGGATTGCAGGCATGGAACACTGCACTCAACCTTTTACATGAGTGCTAGGGATCACTCAAGTCCTGATGCTTGTATGGAAAGCATAGACTGAGACATCTCCCAAGTCCCTAAGACCAGATTAGGAACCCTTATCAATAATAAGAACATTATTGATAGGGAACATAGTGGCATCAAAAAGAAAAAGCATATTCCAAGTGATCAATGAATTTGTCAATGAATGAATGCATAAAATCTTTTTGTTTCTGGTTGTGACTATTGTATTTATCTCATAGAACCTTCTGCCTCTTCTTTATAGTCTTGTCTTCTGCCTGTAGAGCATACTTCCCAAATAAAATACTTATCACATGAGAATTAATAAAATCCCCATTATAAAACTGAGTACTTGGCACCAACAAATATTTCCTTGTTTAGACATTAGAAATGCCTTTTTGAGAAGCATTAAGGAAGAATACCTTCTTTAGATACTATGGGAAATGTTTCTGACATTTACCAAGGATCCAAGTCAAGACTTAAAGAGGGGAACGAGCCAAGGTAATCCTGACTTCTGGCCATCACCTGCATCTCCTATAAGTTCTGGGATACAGGTTATAGCTATGCTTCTTCTTTGACAGAGGTAAACTGGATGAGTATTGAGGTATCTGCCACACTCAAAGGGACAAACCTCCCAGGGACTTTTGGGACTTTGTTTGGTTTACACACCTACCATAACTCAAACACAATTCCCAGGTAAAGGTTGTAAGCTCAATCTGATGGAGTGAAAAGCAGAAAGGCTGGTAGTGGGGTACAGCTCTAGAAGGGAGATTCTGTGAGGTGGTTAGATCTCCAACTTTGTAGGCCTCTGATGGTGTAGTATAGAATAGAGTTTATTTAGGGCATGGCTAGGGGAGTTAAGAGAGTAGCAGCGGCAGAGAAAGGCAGGGAGAAGGAGAGAGTAGAAAAGTGGAAACCTCTTTCTAGCTATATTCTGGGGGGGGGGGAAGTGGTTGAAGAAAAAAAATAAAAGAAAATGCAGAAGAACTCAAAATATGGGCTTCTTCTGTTTTCTTATTTGATATTTATTTTATTACATTTCAAATATTATCTCCTTTCCTAATTCCCCACCTCCCAGAAACCAAGCCAATGCTCCCTCCTCCTGCTTCTATGAGGATGTGCCTCCACCCACCCACTCCCTCCTTCCTACCCTTGCATTCCCCTATACTGGGGCATTGAGCCTTCAGGGAACCAAGGGCCTCTTCTCCCACTGATGTCTAACAAGGCCATCCTCTGCTACATATATGATTGGAGCCATGGGTCTCTCCATGTGTACTCCTTGGTTGGTGGTTTAGACCCTGGGAACTCTGGTTGGTTGATATTGTTCTTCCTATGGGGTTGCAAACCACTTTGGCTCCTTCAGTCCTTTCTCTAACTTCTCCATTGTGGACCCCATGATCAGTTCAATGTTTGGCTACAAGTGTCTGCCTCTATATATTTCAGGCTTCTTTACTAATAAACTTCAGGTAGGAGGAAGAAGCTCCCAACTGGGATGAGCAACCACCCAGCTAGAGGTGTGGTCTCTAGGGCACAGCAGGCAGGAGTCCCTTATCCTTGCTTGCTAGCAGCTTCTCCAGTAACTACTTGCATTCTTTAAATCTCACTCTTAGGGATTCATGGACCATCTAGAAGTATTCTCAACTTTTTTGGATGGCTAACAGGTAAAATTCAATATCTTTGTCAGTTTTCTGAAGAAATGAGCTAAAACACAAGGTTTTTAGACAGATATCAGCATGTCAGTTTAACAATTTAAAAATGCTAATTTGGCTTGGTTTGAAAGCCAAATAAACCTGCTAAATATGCTCCAGAAATAGGAGGGCTCACCAGCTGTTTTAGTAGTTTACTCTGTAACAGACTGTCAGAAATTAGATAAGTTATTTAGAAATTTATTTTTCACAGTTTTGAAGCAGGAGATCAGGCTGCAGATTCTAGCTGGGCTCTTCTTGCTGCATCCTCAAAGGGAAGAAGCTGGGAAAGATAAGACAAGAAAATGAAATATAAAGTTTGAAAATGAGGGTCTAGTTCTAGTAACAAATGGGATCCCTTGCCATTGAAATCTACTTAAGACTCCATCTTTTAGTAATATCACACTGGCAACAGCTGACTTTTGGAGAGATCATTTCAAACTAGAGCACCAATAAGCCATGACATATAGCTCTGAGCTGACTGGGCCTGCAGCTGTTGGCACAGAGTTGCCATAAGTGAACAGTTGACAATAGATGCTTCTCTGGGTAGTTCAGACTCAGAAGGAAGAAAGGTTGTTCTGCCTGTAAAGTTCAAAATATTCTTCCCCAAATTACTTCCACAACTGAGATGCTTGGGGAAGAAAAACCAGATAAGCTTATTAAAGAAGGAAAGCACCAGATTAGAGGCAAGGAGTAGTCCAACCAACCCTGAGGCCTTTTGCTCTAAAAGTAATAATACTGGAACCCTGTTATATTTAGCTGCTTTATTTTCAATACAAAACCAGTAGTAGTATCTTGTAATAATAGTTCTTAATACCAAACTTATAGTGACTTTATATTTTATATGCAAAAGGGATGAAACAGAACATTTGAATCTGTCTATACTTGGAGGTGCTTGAGATGGAGACCTAACTTGATATGGTCAGGGATAAAAGGGAGTAGCAGAGAAAGGGCATTGGATTACCATGGCACCTAAATAATTATGGCAGAAAAACTGGCTTAGAACAATTGCATTTCTGTCCAGTGGGATCCAAGAATGGAGAGAGCAAGAAGGACATGGTATGCCTCAGTGTTCACAAGTGGAATGTTGGTGGACAAGGTATGAAGAGCTTTTCTTAATTACCTCTCTTCTTCATTGTGATACCAGTGCCCAGCCTGCAGCTATGTTTTCACAGTAAAAGAATCAAGGAGCTAAACCAACACTAATGTTTCCCAGCAGGAAGTTTGCCATCCTATTCTTCATCCTTGGCACACCTAGAATCAGCCTTCTGAGGTCCTCCTCATCCAGGCAGTGAAAGTCAACCATCCTCTGAAGGTGAGTCTCATGGGAGGGCAGTCCTCAGGATACAAACTGTGGGCTCCCGAGGGTGAATAAAACTCTTAGCTAATTTGACTTGGAAGGTAGCTTTAAGGTAGGTATGGAGCTTTTCTATGGACACCTACCTATTTTTTAATGATGTTATCTGATATTTTAATAGTTCGACCAGAGCAACAATGCCTTCATTTTGTTGTTTAAATACCATTGATGCTCTGTCATAACAAATTAGTTTCTAAATGTTGCCAATTTGGCAGACAAAGCTGACTATTTCCTTCAATCACACTGCATATGTGCACAATTAAAGATTAAGGTTTCCAGCCATACTTTAATAATCTGTCAGTGGTTAGGAGGTGATTAGGTCAACTGATGTTTGTGCACTCTATAGGAAAGAGGCAGGAGAGGCTTCTGAGCGAGAGATCTGCTAGCATCAGAGAATCAATGGTTGATTTTTGTTATAAATTTGAAAATTCTGGGGTGCTATTGACAAAGCTGCCACTGTGGATATTAGAAAGTGTTTATATAGCCTCTATTGGAGGAACTCATTTCCTAATTAGATTGAAATTCATCTGTTGGCAACTTTGCAATCTGCGCTTTCTCTGTGTGCCAGTATGCTAACATGAGGACTCTCAGATCGGTGAAGTAGAATTATGTGAGCAAGAGATGGCAAGCTATCAAAGGTGTTTCATCATAATGAAATAAGATTCATCAACTCTCACTAACTTGAATTTACACTTTTAAAAATACTGTATCTGCCCATATTTGGCAAAAATGTGTCCAACAAAAGACTGTCCCAAAGAGATGATAGCATTAAAGACTTGAAAATAAAAGGAGGGAACTCAAATTTTTATAAATAAAGTTATTGAGTTATTTTAAAACATAATACAAAATTGGATTTCAAATGTAATTAAAATTTAAAGTGATTCTATGACTAATCTAAAGATTGACCTGAGGGTTATTTCAGATTAACACTTTGATCTACTTGCCTTGTAATACCTCCAGGTTAACCCAGATGCAAAGTCTCCTTGGATCTTCCTGACATGCTTCCTGCAGTGATGTCCCTCTCTCCCACCTTCTTGAAGTATTATGCAGTACATCATCCCAAGGCAAATTTCTTTTACTTTTTACTAAAGGGTTGTGATGGTCTAACTTCAGCAGGGGCAAGAAGTAGGAGACCCAGTCAACTGCCAAGAAACATCTGTTTTGTGTTAATGAAAAATAGAACAACTAATGCCAAGGCTCTGCTTTCAGAACACAACAGATGAGTCCTGCACCTGAAATCTTAGCTGAGACTTGGGTGATAGACAGGGATTCTTGACAACCAGATTCTTAAATCAGAGGAGACACACACACACACACACACACACACACACCCCACACACCGTCTTTCTGTCTGTCTGTGATGGGAAAGAAGGATTATGATTTGTGTTTGATCTTCCAGTTTAACCCAGATGTCAAAATGAGAGAAAGAAATTAGGAACAGATCTTTTCTTTCACTCATAGCTAGATTACACAAGGGTATATGCACAGAAACTGGAAACCTTTACCAGGGAGACACAGCTATTGTCTATTCATCTAAGGCTCCAGTAGCTCAAGAGACAAAAGGAGGAGGTCTTTCAATAGATTCACCAGCTGGTAGGACATAAACAACATTACTTTTTAAGCTTGGTGAATATTCAGTGGAATATACTCATCTTAAAGGCCTGAAAAATGCATGGTCACTGAAAATTGTGAAAATGTAGATCTTTAAATAAATCATTCTAATTCCATGAATTTGAAAGAACTATGAAAGTCTGAAGATTTCACTTGGCTTTAGTCATTCAATTAACACTGAACTTTTTACTGGCTGCAGTGTACAAATTGTATGAGATAATTTTAACTGTCAAAAGATTTGGCAAGGTTCACAGCATTAGCAGTCATTTTTAAAATAGTATTTCTAGAGTATCACATTATCTGTTGACAGCACAGCAATTAATCTAGTTCTTCATTACAGAGAAGGAGATATGTTGGTTTTAAGTATCCTTGGCAATGAAATGATTTATTCCTAATCAAATTGAGATATAATATGTTAGTGATGGATATTATAAGGTTTACTCTTCTCATTTGCATTAAGCATTATCTACGGTCTCAAACATCTTATTATGTGTGAAGTAATGTTTGCTGAAGTATTGCAGTCACCTTTGATACATTGTCACATCTCGATTAATGGGAAAAACCCTTAATTTAGTTTGATGTGAGTGTATCCATGCTTATTGTTAGTCTAAGGGCAGGCAGTTGGACTTATCTTAGTAGGAAAATAAGTAGGTAACCAATAAGTAGAATTTAACCAATATACTGATATATGTCTCCTAATTTAGAAGTTAGTAAGTTGCATTTTAAATGGTGAGCTATACGAAAATGGTGGAACACACTCAGTAACATAATGACATAAAATGTATTATAATCTCTAGTCATTTCCTCTCTTCTTGATTGGACAAGGGCATTGCCACTTGTTCCACAAATCTCTCACTCTGTGACCTGTATCACCGCTGTGAAAGTGTGGGAAGAAAATCTGTGTTTTAGGAGAAAATAGTTTTCATCTCTTCTCATTTCTCTCCTAGAAAATAATCGAAGTAGCTTGCACCTTAAGTTTCTTTTTCTCCAAGGACAAAACATCTCCCATAGAAATACATATAGTGTCCATTGCTATCTTCATAATTTTTTTTTCTCATGACAGACATTTTATTAAGTTTCTTCTACACAACACAATAAGTTCAATTGAGAGGCCAAATGGATCCAAGGAAAATAAAAATTAAATACTTAAATTAATCAAAAGGCACTACGACACCACCTAAACACCACCTCAGAGGTAGTAGGCTAAGGAAGGTCGTGCTACAGCAAGTTACCTAATGGGAATGTTAGCAGTTACATAGCAAGAAGCAAGTCTTACAGATGTTGTTACAATCATCACTGAGTCCAAGATATCTGGCCAGGAAAGGGTCACAATAGCTAAAGGTAAAGCCAATGGGAAAGGAATAGGTGTAGAGAATCCAAGCGAGATAAATAAAATTAAACAAATAGCAATGGATCAGGCTTCTTCCTCCCAAAATAATAACTACTGCATTGAGCTACCTGCCCCTGCCTTACAGGGTGCTCAACAGCTGAACTATGTTTAAGGATGCTCAGGGTTCCTGCTGTAGACCTCTGAAAATGTATTACACATGGGCTGCCTTTGTTGCTAGTTATTCTGAATGAAGAAAACCCCAAAGCATTCACATGCAATGGAGTATGAGCTTTGTCAATCATATCCTAAGGACCTTGTGGAATACTCTCTCAACAGTCTATACATATTTCAACAGCTGAGCTCAACTTAAAGCTGCAAAGTTCACAAAATAAACAAGAAAGCCAGGATACAACAATTCGGGTCGAACATCCTAGCAGTTAATAGCAATTTGTTTTTCTCCAATTTAGGACAAATTCTAATATAGCTAATGTGGGATGTAAAAAGCTATACTGAAGCAAGCTGGGTCTTCTGATCTCGCCAATATCAAGAAAAACAAGGGGTGGGGTAGGTTTATTTTCAAAATGCTTCAGAAGTTATAAAGGAACATGGCTGAACAGGTAGGAGACAGATTCTCCATTGTGGGTTCTCCTGATGGCTTCTGCAAGGATCATAGAGATGTCAATCACCTGTATTTTGGAGCAGTGTTTCATCTTGTCCTCCTGAGGTATGGTATTGGTAACTACTACTGCTTCAAAGCATGCATTGTTGATGCGAGAAATGGCTGGGCCAGAAAAGATTCCGTGTGTCAAGATAGCATAAACTCTGGTAGCTCCAGCTGAGAGAAGTTTGTCAGCAGCATGACAGATTGTACCACAAGTGTCAGCCATGTCGTCCACAAGTATGGCTACACGGTCCTTCACATCTCCCACAAGTACCATGCGGTCCACTTCATTGGCCTTCTTCCGTTCCTTGTGAATCAAAGCAAAATCCACATTCAACCGGTCTGCAATGGAGGTAACTCTCTTGGCTCCACCAGCATCAGGTGAGACAATAGTACAATTTCTCCACTCAGATATATTCTCCTGTATCCACTTTAGGACAGCTGGCTCTGCATATAAATTGTCCACTGGGATATCAAAGAAACCCTGAATTTGAGATGCATGTAGATCCACAGTGATAATATGATCCGCACCTGCTACAGATAGCATATTTGCAACAAGCTTAGCTGAGATTGGAGCCCGGCTCTTATCCTTCTTATCTTGGAGGGCATAAGGGAAGCATGGGATGACTGCAGTAACCCGGCTGGCTGAAGCAATCTTGCAAGCATTAATCATGATCAAAAGCTCCATGAGATTGTCATTTATCTCACCACACCCACTCTATACAATGTAGACATCTTCTCCACGAACGCTTTCCCCAATTTCCACACAGGTATGGTGGTACATCCTTATCATCTTCACACTGAGGAGATTTAGTCAGGGGGATCATGTGTCCCAAGCTAGCCTCGTACACACGATGTGACTCTGAGCCGCTATCTTCATAATTAACCAGAAATACATTGGGATGGTTTCTCAAAAGCAATGGTAGGCATAAAGCCTTATTCTAGGGGAGTACAGTTTAAAAGTCCTGTGGATTTTTATAGAAATAATGGGTCAGAATTCCCCAAAACTTTTCTATACATTCATATTTAAATTTCAAACTCAGCCTCATCTACAGCTTGTTTTTGTTGATCTCCCATGGTACCCATTCCACATCTTAACATGTTATGACAATGGTAATTGTTTCCTTCAGAACCTTATCTGTTGTCAGTGTTACCCATGCCAAAAAGTTTAAATTTATTATAAATGGAGATTATTGGAGTTGTTCTTAATCTTCCTTTCTACCTTACAACTGTCTATTCTGAACTGCAAAATATGTAGAAACCCTAGATTCTATTAGTTCCTATTAGCACCTCCTCCCTGCCCTTTTACAATACATCTGCATTTCACCAGTATTGCTAGCCAGCTCTGGTACTAATGAACAGATCTTAACTTCATCTGTCTGTCTATCTACTGTCTATCTATCTATCTATCTATCTATCTATCTATCTATCTATCTATCTATCTATCTATCTATTTATCTATCCTTTGATTTTTTTTTCCAGTCTAGTCTTTATCCCCCTCCCAGTCCAGCTTCTGACTGTTCTTCATCCATACTTCCTCCCTGTCTCCAAGAGGATGCCCCACCAGAACTCCCTACTCTTTGGGGTCTCAAGTCTCTTGAGGGTTAGGTGCATCTTCTCTCACTGAGTCCAGACCTGGAAGTCCTCTGCTATACATGTGTTGGGGGCTTCGTATCAGTTGGTGTATGCTGCCTGGTTGATGACTCAGTTTCTGAGTGATCTCAGGGGTCCAGGTTAGTTGAGACTGCTGGTCTTCCTATAGGGCCACCTTCTTCCTCAGCTTCTTCCAGCTTTTCCCTAATTCAACCACAGGAGTCACCAGCTTCTGTCCATTTGTTGGGTGTAAACATCTGCATTTGACTTTTTCAGCTGCTTGTTGAGTCTTTCAGAGGACAGCCATGTTAGGCTCCTGTTTGTAAACACACCATAGCATCAGTAATAGTGTCAGGCCTTGGGGCCTCCCCTTGAGCTGGATCTCAATTTGGGCCTGTTATTGGACCTCCTTTTCCTCAGGCTTTTCTCCATTTTTGTTCCTCCAGTTCTTTTAGACAGGATCATTTCTGGGTCAGAGCTTTTGACTGTGGTATGGCAACCCCGTTCCTACATTGATGTCTGTCTTTCTACTGGAGGTGGACTCTACAAGTTCCCTCTCCCCACTGTAGGACATTTCATCTAAGGTCCCTTCCTTTGAGTNCTNAGAGTCTCTCTCACCTCCCAGGTCTCTGGTATATTCTAGAGGATCCCGCCACCTCCTATCTCCCCAGGTTGCCTGTTTCCATTTTTTCTGCTGGACCTCAAGACTTCAGTCCTGTCCCCCCCATCCTGATACCTGATCATGTTCCCCTCTTCCCCTCCCTAGCCCCTTTCCCACCCAAGTCTCTTCCCCCCACCCCTGGTGACTGCTTTTTTTTCTCCTCACAAGTGGGATTGAGGCATCCTTACTTGGACCCTTTGGTTTGTTAATCTCCTTGGGTTCTGTGGATTGTTTCCTGGGTATTCTGCACTTTTGGGGCTAATATCCACATATTAGTGAGTATATAACATGCACCTTCTTAATGACTTCTGTCTTCTTACCATTTCCCCCATTAAAACCATGAGTAATCCTCCATCTCCTATGACTTCCTTTTCCAAATTTCTTTACGGTCTTCAAGGCCCTTACCATCTGACTCCTGACATTTCCTCTTCCCTTGGCTAAAGAAATGTGCTTTGTCTTCTTTAAATATATCAAACAACTTCCCCTTTGCACTCACTGACCTAAATTATTTTCTCCCAGAGATCTAGAGGGCTTGTTCCTCTCTTTATTCATGATTATGATCAAAAGCGTCTCTTCAACCGGCTTCCCTTACCCATCTACCCTGCAGGAATACCCCACCCCCAGTCAGTCTGCTCACTTCCATTATCCTCCCACTCCTTTTTACTTGACTTTTTATTATACATTATTTGTTTAGACTTTTGTTTGTTTTAATAAATTGTCTTTCCCCACTCAAATGTAAGCAACAGGAGGTTAGGCATTTTATCTATATTTACTGCTCTCTATCCGTTTCCTAAAATAAGCACAGGCAAAGAGAAGAGACTAAATAAATACTTGCTAAATGAATTGATGAAATTTAGAATAATTATGCAAACATTCAATATCCTCTTTGGTTAAAAGGATTTTGAGATTTGGCAGTAGGTTTTGTTAGATGGAATAAATTAAGAAATCATTAGTTCCCTGCTTGTCTTCTAATTTCGAAGGCAATCAATTATAAAGAAGGGACAAATTAATTTTATCTACAATGTAAAAATTGACTCTTACCTTACTAGCACTTAGAAGATAAGCTGTTACAAGGTTTGCATTAGTCGACTTTTAGCAAATTCCATACTTCATGCACTTGTTTATCATATACTTAAACTATTATTTAGGAATGCATACTTTATTTGAAAAATTACTTCTGAAAAAGACATTTAACAGTTTTAAGCAATGGATACATAATGTGAAGACAACAGAGGATAACAGTTTTAGTTACTTAAATCATGTTCTGATAATGCCACAATGCTATCTAATAAAACTTTGTTCACTGGTTACTGTGGAAGGCATGTATCCTATCCCATACTTCCATGGCTACTTAGTGCATTCTGTTACTTTAGCAATACAATTATAGCCAAGAGTTTGCAAAGTTGTTCAGATATTGCATAATCTGAATGCTCACTTAAAATTTTTGTTTATTGTAATTTTTAATTTTTAAAAACCATCTATATATTTATGAGCTACCACATGAAGTTTTGATTAATGTATTTATTATCTTATGATCAACTCAAAGAAATTAGTATATGCTATTTTTACATTTTTATGATCTCTTCATGCTTTGTACATTCAAAATCTTTTCTATTTTAGGTATACAATGCATTATTATGTTCTGTCCACCCTTTTCTGTAATAGAATTCCAGCAGTTATTTTCCTTGTCTAATGTTGTACCTATTAGCCAGTCTATCCATGTAGCTTTTAAATAATTCAAGAGGGGTATCTTTGGTATGTGTGATTATACTGGATTATACCACATCTTTCCACTTGATCCTTTTCCCTGATTTTCATCCTTTGTCACCCATGACATTTTCCTTTTCATTTATTTTTAGTTTTTTAATTAATTAATTATTTTGCAGTGTTGGGGATTGAAATGGGAGCCTTATGCTAGCATGAGCTCTATCACTGAGATACAGCTCTAGCTCTTGTAACTTTGAGGCAGGACCTACCTTTGTAGCACTGCCTGGCTTTGGTGACACTGCCCTCCTTTCTTTGTCTCTGAATCCCATGATTATAATTATGAGAAAGAGAAAGAGAAAAAGAGAGAAAGATATTCCTTCTTTCATGCCTTTTATCTAGGTAGCCAGCATTAAGTGTGGCCCAGATAGAAGTTATATCTTTCCCACATCAAAGCTCTGTATGAGCAGTGCTTCTTCCCACTTAAAATGATTTAAGTAAGAAAAAAATCTCTCAGAGGTGTACCTAGACATTTGGATTTTAGTTAATCCCATATATAGTCAAGTTGACAACCAAGAATAAGCATCACATGGGTTTACCTTACTTCTAACTAAAGATTTCTTCCTGATTCAAATTATCAGTTCTATTTCTTCAACTTTAACTCAATGACTTGTAACACCCAGGTAAAAACGAAAAAAGTTACACTGTCATAGAAAGCCTTAACTATGTCATTATCTGCAATATTCTGGATGATATAACAAATGTCAGTGAAACAAAATTTCCATAGATAACAATGGTGTACCAAATCATATGAACCTCTGAAGGTGATTGTGGAACTTAGTACAGGTAATTACAAAAAGAGTCAAAATATATCATAATTCACAAATTTTCAGCTGAATGAGGCAAGTGAACTTGCTGGTTTACCTAATTCATATTCAAGCTTGGTTGATAGTATTGTTTAGAATAACAAAAACAAAAATATGCAAAATAGATATAGAAACAAAGAGCAAAATGTCCATATAAAAGCTATTATTATATATGCCAATCAAAAACACTTGCCAAAATAATGATATGAGATATATTTTATGAAAATAGGATTTGAATTATTATAAATGCAAACACACTCACCTAGAGTCACTGTGTCTGTCCCTCAAGCATCACGTTGCCCTTGATGTGGCCATTGTGTGTGGCTTTCTCTGTCCCTGTGTTAATGGTCCCATGGTGTTTGAGAAATAGGTTGTGGTTTACTCAGAGTGACTCTCTGAATAATTCTTTATTGTTTCAAACTTTCCTATTTGTTCCTTTTTTGTTCTGAAGTATCTGGACTTGGGCTTAAGTGTATCCAAATGTTCTATCTGTAACAAAGAACTATTTTCTGATATTCTAGGGTAAAATTCATATGGATTATGTTGAGGAGGCTATATGAAGAAGAAGCCAGAGGCAAAGCAGGTGACTGCCTCTCTCCCTAGGACCCACTGTCAAGTCTGCTTGTTTGTCATCCATGCTTTGTTTATAAGAAAAAAAGAAAAAATAGAGGGAAATCTTTCATTAGTCCCATGATGGATTAATTTGCTTATTCTCAGGATGTTTTATCCTAATTTACTATAGTAAGGATCATATTCTCAACAAATATATCTATTCCTAATCATTTCTTAAGATCTGAACATTTTTCTATTGAGTTATTTATACTCATTCTGTATTTCTTTGTGTTTAACATTTAACTTGTTTAACCTTTCTTGGTATTTAACACTCTATGTATTCTACCTCTTGTAAGACTCCTAACTGTGTTTCTAAGCACATGCCTAGCTGGTCTTTCCTGTAGGGCCCGTATCTGTTTCATCCCTATTATTTCACTAGTATTTTCCTTTCTACTAGGATGATGACAATATCAAGTGACTAAGGATAATAGAAGGTACTGTAAACCCACGTTACGGTTTGCAAAAGATCTCAAAATTTTTCTTGTCGGATTACAAGTTATATGTGCATAAATAAAGGGCTGTGAGGAAACATGCTGAGATGGTAACCATGGCTACTGGTGATTAATGTTGTCATTAATAGTTTGTATTTTATTTACTATTTCTTGTACTTTCTATATAATTTTAATAGAAGAGAATAAAGTCCTATAAATGTATGAACAATATTTTGTAATGGGGATATACATACATAGTGTTCCAACATAAATTGAATAATAGTTTGATATTTACTTACAGTAAATGCATATTATCTTAAAAATTCAGAATTGTGCTCACTTAGAAATCCATATGTGTTTGTTCTTTTGAAATTTGAAATTCTTCAATAAACATAAGGAATAATGAAATCAAGCTCAAAAACACATTTTCATGCTCAAAATGCAACACAAATAGCAAAGTAAATTCCAAGGTAATTTTCACATTCTCAAGTGAATGTATTATTTTCTTGATCTTTCTGTTATGAAATCTTCCTGTTGCTGAATATCTTATGGAATTATGCTAAGCTTCAGCTGCTCAGCTCTGGTGGCATAATGCTTGCAATCCCTTTCTAAGCCAAACCACCTCTATTATGCTGTTCACTGCACATTAGATACCATTAAATATATATTTCATTTATCATAAATTTCAACATGTCTGCTGCAAATTGAAGACCTGGTTTAAAATTGCTCAATATGAGGCTGTCACTTAGTATTTGGACTGAGGAAAAGGCAATGAGCTCACACAGAAGGACCTCAACAAACAATTTTCCTCTGTGGCTAAGAAAACAGAAATTGGCTGTCATGTTGTGAATTTTAATGAAGAAAAAAGAAATTATGTGGACTTTGCTTCAGAAAAAGTATTTATGGACTAGAGATTCCATTCCTAATTTTTTTACATGCTGCCATTTGTCAGCTTTCTGAATCAATTTTAAAAGAATTTTGTAAGGGCTAGAAGTGCTGAATAAATCTTGTCTGAAACTCCAGTTTAACTTCATGTATAGTGCATCTGTAGAAGGTAGAGGCACCATCCTTAAATTTTACGTTTGTAGTGTGATTTCATAACAACTAGAAATGAACAAAACTGTTAATCCAGATTTTCCATAGGTATTTCAACTGTCAGATTAACAAGATATGCACAAGTGAAATGTAATTGTTCATTTTTCTTGTTTATCCTCTAATTATTTCCAGTTCTCCAATCACACTATCTAAAGGAAAAAACAAAGAGAAATATTTGTTCCTTAATTTTATATATTAAGCCTTACTATTCTATAGTCTCTTGAGAAACTTTCCCTACCAACTTCATTTAATCAAATGCCATCTTTGAGAACTTTCAAGCCCATTGCTTCTAGGGTGCCTATCCCTTCTTTATGTGATGCTCTGAAATGCCTTTCTCCTCCCTCATTACCCCCTTCCCTCTGTCCCTCTCTACCTTCCTACTTTATAACAGTGACAATGTAGGGATTCAATATTTCTCACATTCTACTTTAAAATTGTTTCTTTATCTAGAGGTTAACAAATTCAGGAGTACAAACCTCCAAATTTTGTCCATTGTTGTATTAGTCAATGCAACTAGATTCAGTAGTCTCATAAATCCACCAATATTTGGTATATAACTGTGTAATCTTGTGGATATAAATGGAATTACTAATTTTCAATAAATCTGAAGATGTAGGTAATAGTGTAATGAGACCCAGCTCTAATCATCTTAGCTATAATAATTGTAAACTTAGGAGAAACTCTCTCTCTCTTTTTTCTTTTGGTTTGATTTTTTGAGACAGGGTTTCTCTGTGTAGCCCTGGCTGTCCTGGAACTCAGACTGTAGACCAGGCTGACTTTGAACTCAGAAATCTGCCTGCCTCTGCCTCCCAAGTGCTGGGATTAAAGGTGTGTGCCACCACTGCCTGGCTTAGGAGAATCTCTTAAGGTCATAAAATTTCTGACTAGGGTAGAAATTTAACCCTCAAAGTGTTTCAAAACTTTTTGTGTGTGTGTGAACTGTTTTAAAGTATATGTTATGAGAAAATTTCATTTATATAAGAAATTCATATATAAAAAGAAAAAATTAAATGTATTCATGTTAGTATTGCCTTTAAGAGGAAAATAACAATTAGATTACATTCATAGTTATTTCAAATATGCATCATCATGTATGTTGACAACTTACAATTTACAAATTTACAAAAACAAATTTTATTTGTATCATGAGCATTTTACAACATAAATGTGCTCTTTGAATATTGTGAATACCTTTGAAATATATGTGAAATTCTTATGCTCTTAGACCAGTTATCTAACTATTCTGTTAAATGTTTCAGTGATTTTTAGTAATTACAATAGATTTTCTTACTTTGCTTTAAAAAGAAGCAATGCACTATAAGCTTGATATTTTTATACCTTTGGTGAAAGCATACCAATTTATGTAAAGCAAACATTATGATACTAATCATTCATCCATGCAATAAGATCAACTAAAAATATTTCCTTGATATTTTCTCAATAATAAACTTTGTAGTTGTTTAAATAACATCTATTAAATAACATTTGGAACAGTATGACTGTTGTTATCATTTTAAAAATTATTCTATTTTATTTTTCATTTTTTATTGGTTATTTTATTTATTGACATTTGAAATGTTATCCCCCTTCCCAGTTTCCCCTCCACAAAGCCCCATCCTCTTCCCTCCCCCTGCCTCTATGAAGGTGCTCCCCTACCTGTCCACCCACTTCTGCATCAGTGCCCTAGCATGCCCTTACCCTGGCCATCGAGTCTCCACAGGACAGAGGAGCTCCCCTCCCAGTGATGCCCTATGAGACCATCCTCTGCTACATATTCAGCTGGAGCCATGGGTCCCTCCATGTACTCGTTGGTCTATGGCCATACCACCCTGAACATGCCCGACTTTGTCTCTTCTCGGAAGCTCAGTAGTGTTGGTACTTGGGTGGGAGACTATAACAACCTTTTAAATAGAATTAAATTAGCTAAAATGAAATTATTGAGAGTAATTATTTTTAAAAACTTCCCTCTCATCTCCCCCCCCCCCGCTACCTCCCACCAACAAAGAAAAAAACAGTCTTCTCATGGAAGTTGTAATGTGTCACATTGTATCCTACAGTAAACCCTTTTGTCCACAATTTTTTTTTTTGTTTGCAAATGTTTATTGCAGTGATTCATTGGTCTGGTAAGAGGCCTCTAGCTGCTACTATTTCATCAATACTGGAATCTCCCTGGGACTCCTCTTGGATCTGCTCTTGTTGTCCTGTGCTGTGGAGATACTGTAGTTTTGGATCTGTAGGACTGGACAGGCCTCTTTATGCACTCCAACAGTTCACTGATGGGGTAGATGTTAGATGTTAGGGTGGGGTAATTTAAACCCTAGATCTGGACCTGCGAGGTACCTGACCTGTTCAACCTGCTGGCTCTCCCACTTTCATGCCCTCTGGGGATGGCTCACCAGCCACCCCTGTTACCAGGGACAGTTCTACTCTGCTGCCCAGGAGAGAAAATGGGCCTACTTTCCCAAGTAGTGCAAGCAATTGAGGAGCAGGGACAGCTTTCCTGCTCTCCTGACCTAGGGCTAGATCTTCTATCTGCCATTGGTGGTGGAGGTGGGGGAGTTGTAGGGGACTGGACTCACCTCTCCTTCACCCATATCACCTCACAGGGCAAGTTCTTCCAAGCTCACACTCTCAGGGCCAGGTCATTCATGCCTCTACCAACAAGGTCAACTCTACTTCAGCAAGTGAGGGGCAGGGTCAGCTTCATGCTTTCATGACAACAGGACCAGATATTCTGCCTCTTTCAGGTGATGAGGAGTGAGGGGAGAGGAGATCATTTCTGCCTTGTCCATGCCACTGCTTGAGAAATGAGTGGTAGGCTCAGGTCTCCCATGCTCTCATATCCTGGAAAAGGAGCAGCTTACCTGCAAGGCCTAAAACATGCAGGCAGTTCTCCTGAGTACCACAGCATGCTAGGGGTGGTGTCAGCTCTTCTGCTCTCATGCCTCCAGGGCCAGATTTCCTACAATGCGCATATAAGGGGTAGGGCCACTTCTGCACAGCCCTCAGATATCAATAAGTCCCAGATAGAAGCTCAGACCAGGGACCAGATCAGGGATATTGTCCTGGCCTTTGGTGGTTAAAGACCCTGCTGCTGCAGGGCCATGGACCAAGATATTCCCCTGGTGGCAGCACAGTCCAGAAACCCATCATGGTCTCAGGTGGCATCACTACTCACATCAGGATGTCCATCACTGCCCTCGAGTCTTCAGTTCTGCCTCTCTTCACTGTGCCTACTTCTTTCTGTTTCTTTCTCTTCCATTTCTCCACCAAGTACTTGTTTTTTAGTGTGACTGAGGGTGGCCGAATATCTGGGGTCATCTCAGGAATGATCTCAGGAATTCTAGGACCTGTTTGTGTATTATGGTGCCCAGCAGGGTCCTTTCAGGCGTGGTCTGTCTCCCTACTCCAGGCCAGCATGGTACCCTACTGGTGACCATCTCAGGGCATCTCCCTGCTCAGGCCCCATGGCACTCAGTCTGGTGGTCACCTTGGGCTCACTTCTCACCTGGTCTGCCTGAATGTTCCCATGTAAGGGTCATCTGTCTTGGACTCACTCCCATCCAGAGCCCTTAGTCCCAGGCAGGGTTCTTCTAGTCTCTGGTTTGCTCCCTGACCTGGGAGCTCATTAGGGTATGGGTGGCACAGGATTGGCCCTCATCTCAGGCTCACTTTCTTCCGAGAATATTTGGCTCCTGATCATTCATATGTTCATAGGTCAGAACACCAAACATAGACAAAGCCTTTCTCTTCTCTGCCACCTACTAACTCACATGTCACTTGCAATGCTTCTAGGGACAGGTTTTTTGTTTTTGTTTTTATTAGATATTTTCTTTATTTACATTTCACATGTTATTCCCTTTCCTAGTTTCCCCTCTGAAAATCCCCTATCCCTCCTGTCCCTTGTTCCCCAACCCACCCACTCCCATTCCTGGTCCTGGCATTCCCCTATACTGGGGTCTAGAGCCTTCACAGAACTAAGAGCCTCTCCTCCCATTGATGACCTACTAGGCCATCCTCTGTTGCATATACAGCTAGAGTCACAAGTTCCACCATGTGTTTTCTTTGATTCGTGGTTTAGTTCCAAGGAGCTCTAGGGGTACTGGTTAGTTCATATTGATGTTCCTCCCATGGGGTTTAAGATCCCTTCAGCTCCTTGGGTCCTTTCTCTAGCTCCTTCATTGGGGACTTTGTGCTCCATCCAATGGATGATTGTGAGCATCCACTTCTGTATTTTCCAGGCACTGGCAGAGCAGAGCCTCTCAGGAGACAGCTATATCAGGCTCTTGTCAGCAGGCTCTTGTTGGCATCTGCCATAGTGTCTGGGTTTGGTGGTTGTTTATGGAATGGATCCCCAAGTGGGGTAGTCTCTGGATGGTCATTCCTTCAGCCTCTGCACTGAACTTTAGGGACAGGTTTTTTTATTCAACTAGAATTAAATCCATTTCCTCCTCCAGCTCTTACAAGGCACCCTTCTCTGTTCGTCCCATTCAAAAGTTGATAGTCTCTTGTATCATTATTATTATTGGTGTGTGTGTGTGTGTGTGTGTGTGTGTGTGTGCAAATTTGTAGATACAGACTACTGAGTTCACTTTTTTGTTGTTGTTGTTGTTTCGGGATATACGGTTTCAGAGTTAACCACTCTAAACTGGACAACCAATAAGGGGACTCTTTTCCAAGAGAGACTAATTCTTTTCCTAGAAATCATTAGTTGCCTATAGTTTCTTTGTTTTGTTTTGTTTTTATTTTGTCTTGTTTTTGCTTTGTTCTGTTTTGTCTAGGGGTAGAACCCTGTGAGAAATTTCCCCTTCCTCATAAATATGTGCACTAGTATCACTAGTGTTCCAATTTTGTTTGTGTGGCCATTTCTAGGCGAGACTGCTTCATGTTTGATTTCCTGGTATTCTACTTCCTTCATTCTTTCTGACTATCTCTCATGATGTTCCTGAGCCACACATGCAGGAACTCTGATGTAGATGTAGCCACTGGAACTAGACTTCCCATCATTCTTATTTTCTGTGTTTTATCCAGCTCCACTTTTTTTGTGATAGTCTCTACTTCCTGTAAAGAGAATAGTTTAAGTCTTCATATTTTAAAAAATATATTGTGAAAGGGCTGAGATTAAATTGAGTGTAAACAAATGAATGCTTTTACAATGTAGTGCTAAGATTTTTAAAGTCTTTGGATTCCATAGTATGAAATTGGGATGTTTTTCTTCATTAAGCTTAAAGTGGACAGAAATTAATAATTTGTTATACTTTTGTCTTGTTTTTATAATTAAAATGAAAATGAACAGTGTGCTATAGATTCTAAATAACTATCTTCTCTGTCATCTCCTCTCATATACATATACATACAACTTTTGGTAGAGTTCATACCTTAATGTCAGGTATCTGGTGGCAGAGTAGGTCTGGGACATCTGCCTTTGTGGGAAGCTACTTCTCCTCCTCCTCCTCCTCCTCCTCCTCCTCCTCCTCCTCCTCCTCCTCCTCCTCCTCCTCCTCCTCCTCCTCCTCCTCCTCCTCCTCCTCCTCCTCCTCCTTCTTCTTTTTCTTCTTTTTCTTCAATTATACCATTATTTTTCTATGCAGCAAACTCAAATTTGTAAGAGATGTGAAATAAGTCACATAAAGTAGTCTGTAATTGCTTGGACATAGCTCATTTGATAAAAACACAATCTGGAAAGTGATCTGGATAACTAGAATTATTAAAAGGAACTCTCCACAAAGTAATTTTATTTTATACATTAAGGTCTCTTGTAGTATTGGCAGGAAGATTAATTTAACTGGGTGGTTTGGTGCCCTAATGAAAGTGAAGTACTCTGCATTATGACAGAAGCCAGGCTAAAATACAAGGCAGATCACAGCATGCTAAAAAGCATGTGAATGCACGCCTTTGCTCCACATAAATATTTATTTACAGAAGACATGGATATGAGAAACACATTCCAACAGCATCTCAAATGTGTCATATTGAAAGCATAGAATAGTGGTGTATGGCTTCTGACTGACTCGCTGATGTAGGATCGAGAATTCCTGGGCAAATTCACTACTACCACTTCTAACTGTACCACCAAGTAATGAACTGAAACAATTTAAATTTGGCAGGGTAAGTAACATCCTGTTGACTTTGAGGAAAGAAAAACACAATTTGCTCATTCTGGTGCTAATACTATATTTGGGTATAAGAAAGCCTTTTGCACTTAGAGGACCATATGTGTGAATACCACTTTCCAAACTTTTCACGTGCATGAATTATTCAAGTGTTTATTGGTGCCCAGTCACTTATCTATTTATGTAGTCCTTAACCTTCTTCCACAAGGCACTTGAAAGCATGATTAAGGAATATGTTTGAATTCTATCCTTGAATTTGGTGATCTGATTCCACCAAGCTTTTGGAAAGTCCTGCAAAAGTTCAGTATAGAAGCGAGAGGTTTCAGCTATGCAGATGTTCCACTAGAGTTGTGCCAAATGCCCATTGGGAAGGTAGACATCTGGGGGCTTGAATCACAATGCACTCTTCTCATCACATTCCTTTGCAAGGCATACATTGTATCAATGGCAAGATTTTGTCCATCTGTTTACTTTCCTGGTTCACATGAATGTACATAGGACAAGGAAAATCGACATATATCTGATTTAAACCAGTATTCTCAAAATGAACACTTTTAAAAATATTTTGAAACTCTTCCTCCAATAACAAAAACAAAGAAAATATATTCAATTCTGTATGATGACATATGAGAATAATTCCAAAAGACCTAATTTTCAGATTTCTTTTTTTTTAGACAGGTTATTTTCTTTGAATTATTATTTTAATTCATGGATTAGTGACAAAAAGAATGTTGGCTATGAAAGGATGCTTCAGTAATTTGTACATTTCCCTACAGACTGAAACAGTGTATCACATTGTACACATAAAATCATGAAAATGCTTTGAGATATTATTATTTTATATTGAGAAACAGTTTAATTATTTAGAATGCAGTTTTATTTTCATATGCAGCCAATCATATTCTATTATTAAAAACTGTTGCTATGGTTTCTAGCTTGGAAAATTATATTTATTGTATTATGGCAACATATTGGAGATTTTGCTCCCACATTAAAAGAAAAATTGTGAATAAAATTACTTTTCTAATAAATTAAATCATGTCATACAGATACATTAATAATTTTATCATATTAAAATATTCTCCTGGTCCAGTTTATATTTTGAAAATTTTCAGGTTACAGCAAGAAGGAGATTCTTTGTCTTCATGTATCTCTGGTTTAGTTCTGATTCATCTTTCAGCTAGAACACCCAGGAACTCATTGCTGGTGTGATTGCACTGAAGATCCAGAAAGTACAAAGGGAGATCTGCCATGATTCTATTCAGTATAAAGGGAGGAGAGCATGAAAGAGAGAAGAAATGGACTTGATATTCATTAACCTGGAAGAGCCTTCTTTAGGATGTGCTACTTATGATCCATCTAGCATCAGGTCTTTTTTTTTTTTATTTTTTTCATAAAATGCCCCATTTTTTTTTAAAGATTTATTTATTATATGTAAGT
>NC_034602.1:3714330-3742562 GCF_900095145.1 Mus pahari | reverse complement strand
TAAGGATGGTTGTGAGCCACCATGTGGTTGCTGGGATTTGAACTCTGCACCTTTGGAAGAGCAGTCGGGTGCTCTTACCCGCTGAGCCATCTCACAAGCCCGCATCAGGTCTTTTCTATGCACCAACTACTTTACAGAAATGTATAATGAGTATATTATTTCATCTCACTTTAACTAGTAGCTAGTTCATGGGTGAGTCAGAACATGGCTGATGAGATGGATTTTAGATATCCATTTCAGAACCTTGAAAAACAAGTTTAAGAGAGGTTGAAACAATTCCCAGAAGTCAGAAACAGTAGGTGGAACTTGATTGGATAAGTGTCTTTTCCTGCTTTAGTTACAATTTTCCTGATGCATGTCACTCTGACATCCTTTCTTTAGTCAGTGTGAACCTTAATGGTATAGATTATTAGGGTAAGTGTGATTGTGACCTATTTCTTAATTACATTTTGAATTCTACATTATTTTTCTCATTTTAAAAGATATTTTCTAATTAAAAAGTAAGGATGTTACAGGGAGCCCATCAGAAATGACAACTTAGACAGAGTTTACAGTCAATTGAAAGTCTTTATTCTTGCAATCTGGGGGTACACTCAAGTACCCAGAAACTCAAGTGTTGCACTGAGAGTCCAGTGCATGGGAATTTTGAGGAAAAAGAATCCACATCTTAGCAACTTGTTCAATAGCAGTGTGTGTGTGTGTGTGTGTGTGTGTGTGTGTGTGTGACAGGGGAAGGATGTTTCCACAAGCAGGCAGTTTTATAGATGCTAAGATAAGTTGCGTGGTGAGGACTGGGAGTATGTGGTATGTGTGTTGGGTCTAGCTGTGGTTCTGCGTTGGATGAAAGGATGAGGTGGAGTTGGGGATAGATGGTTTCTGCAGTGTCCTTGTCGGTTGTTAATGAATTTGAGGTGAGATGAAGTGGGGATGATTGTTAATGAAAGAGCTCTCTTAGACAAACCAGTGTGTGCACATACCCCTAGTCAGGTTGGGCTTGTATACATACACTTTATTTGATGAGAACCAGGGCCACATATATATGAACATTAGAGAATGGGAAGGGGGTTTTCTTAGAGTAAGGTTTCATTGACTGAGGCTTAAGTTACTGGAGATGCCTCATTTACATAGAGAGGCATTCCTGGAAGTTGAAGGTGTAATTTCTCCAGGGATTAAGTGAAATTCCACAGGAAGAATATGGGTCAGGCTCTCCAGAGCCTATAGAGAAGAGGAAGCTCCACTAAGAAAAAAAAGTCCTCCATTTCACACCAAACTTAGGAAAGATAATAGACTACAACCTTATTAGTAAGGTGTAACAGGGGTGGGGTGTGTAAGGCTTGGTATGTAGAGTTGTATGGGTGTGTTGGGATGGGATGGAGGTGAAATATGAGTGGTGGTGGTGGTGGTATTATGGGGTGGCTCTCTGCAACAGGGGTGGGATGTGTAAGGGTGTGGTATGTAGTGGTACATGGGTGTGTGGGGACAGGGGCAGTGGGTAGAATATTGGTGGCAGTGGTGGCGGTGGTGGTGGTGGTAGTGGTGGTTATGGTGGTAGGGGGTGGTTCTTCCCAAGGAAGCAGTTTACAGACATTAAGATAAGCAGTTAGCTGCTTATCCTGTACTTGCAGGTAGTTTACAAAATTTAAGACAAGTTAGCTGGGGAATCTTGATCTTGGGCTTCTAAAATAGAGTTAGGTAACTTGGTAAAGGCTTCTCATCAGAGAGATCAAATTCTAGTCAAAGCTTAAAATGGTGGAAACTCTGCACTGTCTGCTCCATCACATTCCCCATTGATTCTATAGACATGAATCAAATCATTGACTCACCCTGGTCTAGGGAGGCATAGTTGTTCCTAAGGACCACTAGCTTAACTGAGTTTATTTTGTTTGAGGTAGTTGACCATGCAATTGAAGATGCAGGACATACCATTAGTTTCACTTGGATAAGAATCAATAATCCAACTTATGCTAACAGTAAGATGTTCATCCATATACAACAAGTAAACAGAGTTTGTTATCAATGATCCCTATGTCTCCTTTCTTCCCTTTCTTTGAAACTTTTCTCTGAAAATGCAAAGTTTTATATAATTACCACTGAGTGGTTGCATAGATGTCTTAGTTTGGGTTTTATTTCTGTGAATAGGCACCAGAACTGAGAAAACTTTTATAAAGGACAACATTCAATTGGAACTGGCTTACAGGTACTGAAGTTCAGTCCATCAGCATCATGGCAGAAAGCATGGTTGCATCCAGGCAGGTATAACGCACTGGAGGAACTGAGAGTTCTACACCTTCATCCAAAGGAATCCAGGAGCAACCTATCTTCAGGCAGGTAGGTGGGGAGTTTCACAGCCACCTCCACAGTGAAACACTTCCTCCAATAAAGTCACACCTACTCCAACAAGACCACACCTTCTAATACTGCCACTTCCTGGCCAAGCACCTGCAAAGCAACATAGCATAAAAACAGCAAGTTTCTCCCAAGGCCATGAAAAAATTATGTTTCATAAAATGGAAGTCTAGCCTTCTTTAATTCTGTGGTAGTCAATTCTCTCTGTGAGAACGTCAACTTGACTCTTCAACCTATAAATAACATTCTGCAAAACATAGGTCTTTGTCTATCTGGGAACTGAGTTCTCTAAAGTTTTTATTCCCAATGATCAATCAAGGCTGAGGTGCCTAGGGCAGTTGTATCAACTACCCTGTCTTTACAAGGATTGGTACCAGTACTAAGCCCATTTCACCACTGTTAACATTGAGTCAAGGCCAATAAAAGTTTTTACTGTTCTTTGTTAATAGGCATATACCTGGAGAATAACATAACTATTATACATACAATGGGGATGTGATTATCTAGTAAATTGGAGGAGGAATATTTAATCCAACATTAGCATGAAAAAGCCAGGTATTTGAGGACTTGATGCAGGTATCTTGTCCCTGGTAAAGCATCTGTAAAAAATGTAATCTCAGAAGTCCTTTTTCTAGCCTACTCCAGAATCTGATTTACTATCATTCTTCCCCTAGACCCATATTATCCCAACCCTGGACCTCTGCTTTCTTAGGTCCGTACAAGAAAGATAGAATTTCCTATCCCTGTTTTTTCTGAATTCTCATGTCCAGGTTCAGAACTGATGGGAATTATTTATCTTGGTTAGTAAACTCTGCTCAGTCTTATCTTTATGAGATCTGTGGTGGTTTGAATACGAATGACCCCTATTGGCTCATAGGTAATAGCACTATTAAGTGGTATGGCCTTTTTGGAGAAAGTTTTTCACTAAAGGAGGGCTTTGAGGTCTCAGCAGCTCAAGCCAGGTCTGATGGCTCACTTTTTCTTCCTTGTGGATCCAGATATAGAAATCTTAACGCTTTTTCCAGCATCATGTCTGCCTACACACCACCATGCTTCCCACTATGATGATAATGAACTAAATCTCTAAACCTATAAGCCAGCCCTATTTAAATGCTATATTTTATAAAAGTAGCCTTGGCCATGGCGTCTCTTTGCAGCCATAGAAACCGTAACTAAGATAATATCTGTCCAAATGATGGAACCCTGTAGGTACAAGATAGCCCTTCTGTCTAAGAGCTTTGGTGATACTGATGGTTTAATTAAAAATTAAAAAGAAAAAAAGCAAACAAGCTAACTCTGGATCAAAATCTTATACTCGCAATCTAAAGTCCAAATAATGTTCCATTTGTCATCATTTTTGGTGATCTTTTTTTGCTTGTTGCTATTCAAGAGATACCAGTTACTTTGACAATAGTTTAGGTGGCATGTTAACCAGACTGGGTCCCTTTCAGACAGGTTCCAAGGCCCAGGCAAATATCCACTTAATACAAACCAATTTTCCAGGCTGAAACTGGTTGGCATGTTCAGAGATGGCAGGTGGCACACACAATTCTCTTCACAGTCTAGTCAATGTCCTGTCAAGTTTCCTGAAAAGCCTGTAAGAACTTGAGACAGAAGTGATTAGACATTTCTACCTGGAAGATTTCAAAGTTTGGGAAGGATGGGAGGTGATCTCCCAAACATAATTTCAAAAGGAGTAACCCCTTTTTGGAAATGTACATTGACTGGTTCCTAAGCAGAGTAAAGGGGAGGAGATTGGCTCAAACTTTCACCAGTTTCCAGAACCAATTTGGTTTTCCTTATGCATTCTACCTGACCTGAGTTCTGTGGCCTCTACATACAATGTGATTTGCTGCAGACTGCCCTCAGTTGGGTCCTCGATCCACAGAGGAATCAGGGTCCTGGTACAGAAGGGCAGGGAATTGGCAAAAAGGGTGAAAAACAGATATGGACACAAGGGAGTGTTGTATCTGAATGTAATTTCTCAAAAGCAAGCACCAGACTTATAATAAAGAAGAAAAACAAGAAAGCTAGGTGAATAAATCCGCCAAGGTACACTGAGATGCATAAGGTACACTGAGATGGTTCTTTACACAAAACAAAGAAAATGCATACATAAAAAGCTAGGGGGAGCCAGGCAGTGATTACAACTGAGATAGGAACAGCCCTTATTTAAGATGAGCTAAACACAGGAGCCAGGTTAATGGTCTGATGCAATACTAATCTATTGTTAAACCCACCACCAGGGGTCCCTTAGTAAATACCTGATTATGCTATTCCTCTGGGCCTAGTGAAAAACATGCACCAGGTGAATTCCATTCTACTAACCCTTTCAAGAATAATACTTCAGTTCCTCCTAAAGCCACAACCTACCTTCTACCTAGGCCATTGTAAATTCCTGTGTATGGGAGTGACTCGGCTATTGTTTTAAGTATTTACTATGTAGACTAGCCTGAGATTTCTAGCTCTACTCAAGTAAATTGTAATGCCTGATTTCTTTCACTGTCTTGCTTACAATACTAGAGGTAATTTTGAATGTTACTGAATAGGTAACATTCTTACTGATTTCCAAGATCAAGGTCGGCTCAAGGACTCCCTAGGACATAGGAACACTAGTGGAGGTTAATCTAACTTAGCTACATGTCAAAATCAATCCTGAAAGGCACTTATAATAAAACAATACTGAAAGAAAGTACATAAATCCGTACAACCTACTAACAGAGGGACAGGTTTGGACTTGGCTATGGGATGCCAAGGTTCCAGGAGGCTAAATTTCCATGAAACTCTTTGCCTCAGGACTGCATCTGAAGGGAAATGAAATTTAAAATGAAATTTAAGGCCTGGGATTCATGTAACTTATGTCCAGAGAGTTGTTTTGTGAGCTTAGAAGCCTGAGGCTGGGAACCAAGCCGGCCTGGGCAAGTCCGAGCAGGCCTGCCTTTACACAGTAACCAGATGTTCCGCTGACCCACCCCTCAGGTCTCCTAGCATTCCTGCTATTGCACGTACCATTCTGTAAATGTGTGGTCATTCTGCTGATGTTTAAATAAGCCAATCACGTGTAACCTCGCCAATTCTTGCTAGCCACGACCCTTCCCCCTATAAAAAACCCTAGCTTTCAAGCCACGTGGTCGGTGCCTCTACCTCCTGTGTGAGGTATGCATCAGCCTGGAGCTCCGCCAATAAACTACCTCATGTTTTTACATCAAGATGGTTTATTCATGGTTTTTGGGTGCCATCTTCTCGAGACTGGCATGGGGAGGGCTCCCCACAGAAGTCTTTCATTTGGAGGTCCCACCGAGATTTTTGTGACAGCCAAGAACCCTGAAGGCCTCTTGGAGGTATGTTTGTGAGAGTCTTATATGTTGTCTGAGGTCTGAATCTTACATGTTGTATGTTGTCTGAGTGTGGCACCATTGAGCCTGTGTATCGCTGAGTTTGTGTGTGTGTCCGTGTCTTGGGTTACCTGATCCAGTGTTCGGTGTTCTAGCAGCTGCTGTTTGGGACTGTGAGGACCCGGTGGCTTGTGGAGGAGGATGCTTCTAAGCAAGGCTGCAGCCCTGGGAGATGTTCTGAGGGTGAAAAGGGGCGAACGTGGAATCTTGCCCCACCAGGAATAAGAGTGAACGTGGAAACCCATTCGTCTGTTGTTTTTGTTTTGTTCTTGTCTTTTCTGGTCTTTGTCTTGGGACAGACTGTGTTTCTAAGTGGTTTTAAAGGTGTATGTTTGCCAGCAGGCAGGAGGAACAGGCAGGCAGCCCCATTCCCCTGTAGCAGCCACCTCCTCTGAGGCAAGACCTGGAGGGTTGCTGTGAGGAAGAGCTGGCGGGTGGCCAGCGAGTGAGCGCCTGGCAGAGGGGATCAGAGCTGCTCAGCCATGCTTGGAGCTCGCCGGGGCCAAAAGTGGACGCAGGCAGCCGGCTAAGGGCTGCCGGGGGGGGGGGGGGGGGCGGCGGCGAGGAGGTGCATGGGTTCTGCACAGCCGCCAAGCCCAGAAGCCCAGAGGAAGGTTGCTCCAAGAAGGCTGGTTTTCCACTGCATCACTTCCAGAGTGCCCTCGAGCATGCGCGCAGCGGCTAGCATGTGCGCAGCGGCCAGAGAGTGCACCTGATCAACTCTCTTAAAAAAACAAACAAACAAACTAACCACCCTCATTTCTTTCAGAAAATCCTGCCAGCCTGACAAATTTTTACAGGTTTCCTTAAAGTCCCGTAGGAGGTGAGTCCCTGATTTTCGGTTTTCATAGTCTGTGTGTGTGTGTATGTTTGGTTTTCTCCCTGCATGTGACTAAGATGATGAGACAGACTGAGACAACCCCCAAGTTTGACTCTTAAGGCATCCAGTACCTACAACAAGCAGGACTGGATGAAGCATATCCGTGAGGTGATCCAGGAGAGGATGGTACACCTGTGTCTAGTGTGGCTGAAGGCCCCTGGATGTTAAGAAACTGGTGACTGTTCTCATACAGAAATCTCTGTGCTTGTGATTATTGGATATGATTAAAAGGGTATAACATCAGTTACAAAAAAGTTAGTTTTAAATTAGTAACTCAGGAATAGAGTCATTTCTAATAACAAAACATGGCAAAACACAGCTCAGAAAACTAGGCCTCTAGGATACTTCAAATTGAGAAAATTTGCCAAACTTTGTAACATTAAAGTGATGTGTCTGGTATTGATTTTTAAAGTAACAAATTGCTTACAAATCGGACTCTCATACAGTTTGGCTAGGGCTGCTGCCTTATAGGGGATTACTGTACAAGCAACTTTTTCGCAATACTAAAGTTATATAGATTAAAAAGTTTGGTTTTTTTTCTTTACATACTGATAATTGTAAAGTGTTTGCTTCTAGTGAATTTGTGATCACTGGAAAATTTTGCCTTTAGGTATGGCTAAAATAATATAGCCTTACATTATGTAAGAAATTTTTATTGTCTCTGCTTCAACACAAGAAGCTAAGAGTTTGAATCTTTCAGAGTAAAAAGTGTTTGTTAGTCAATGCCTCTAAAAAGAGTTTGCTTCAAATATTTGCTCTCACAATGAGCTCTAAAGTTTTGGGAAGTAGTGTTGCTCCAAAAGATTAAGAGGCAATGTCTTTATAATATTTAGGGTTTTAGTTAAACTAGAAAGTTGTGGTATAGAAAATTTAAGAACGGAGAATTGATTTGCTTCAAAAATTTTCATTTTCAAAAGCTTCCAGGAGATGTTAATTGTGAAGATCTCATCTTAAGACACAAATTGGTTGCAAAAAATCTTATTTATATTGGTCATATAGAGCACTTGATTTGCTGACTCCTAAAAAAATGTGGCACCTGACTCCGCTAGAAAAATGTTGCTTTCATATAAATAGGTGTAGTAAAAAATGAATTCAACAGTTACATAAACTTAAGTTGGAGCTCAAGATTAATAACTTTGGGGCCTTTTATTTTTAATAGAATTACTGGTTTTGTAGAACAACAGATGGATTCCTTGGCATCCAGACCTATGCAAATTTGTTATCATGGATTTGATTTGGCCTTGCTGAACCAAAGGCTGGTTAACGCCCACTGATCCGAGGATGAGATGACTATTGACTACCCCAGTTATGTGAGGCCTTATTAAAAATAATTAAAAGGCAAGAGGCCCATCAGCAAAAACAAGGAGCCGGGATTTGCCACTCTAGCGGCCCCACTGTACCCCCTAACCAAAGAAAAAGGGGAATTCACCTGAACCTAGGAACATCAATTAGCACTTGAGACTCTAAAAAAGGCTCTGCTGGAGGCTCCTGCCCTAGCACTGCTGGACCTAAACAAGCCTTTCACCCTATACATCGACGAAAGGAACAGGGTAGCTGGGGGGGGGGGGTCCTCACTCAAACTTTAGGGCCCTGGAAGCACACAGTAGCTTACCTATCAAAGAAACTGGACTCTGTGGCTAGTGGGTGGCCTTACTGCCTACGAGCCATAGCGGTTATGGCTGTGTTGGTAAAAGATGCTGATAAGCTAACGATGGGGCAGAGCATCACCGTGGTGGCCCCACACTCGCTCGAGAGTATTATCAGGCAGCCCCCTGACCTCTGGATGACCAACACCCGAATGACTCACTATCAGAGTTTGCTGCTGACAGAGCAAGTGATCTTTGTTCCCCATGCCATGCTCAACCCTGCTACCTTACTGCCTGAAGCCGGCGAAACCCCTGTACACAAATGTGAGGAGGCAGAAGAAACTGGAATTCGGCCAGACCTCACAGACCAACCTTGTCCAGGAGCAGTGACCTGGTTCACTGATGGAAGCAGCTTCGTGGTAGAAGGTAAGCTAAGTAACCCAGCAGATTCATCAGATCCTAGAGGGAACTGACTTAACCTTAAGTTAGTTTATATGATTTCTGGCTGTCTTTTTAATTCTCCCAATAATGTTTTTTGTTTGTTTGTTTGTTTTTTCACCCCACTACCACCACCTTGGGTAAAAGCATCCAATGACCTCTTGCCTTAAAACAGGCTGGGACCTGTGGCTTCTCCAAAACTGGACAGCTTTAGGTCTTCCAATTACATGAATCCCTGGTAGAGAAGTATAAACCATAAACAGGGAAGGAGCTGAACGTCCATACTCTTCCTATCCCTTTCACAGGTAACTTTCACTCTACTGGAGTAACTACTTCCCCAATCCTCAGGCACAGCCAACTATTTAGCTAAGTCAGGCAATGGGGAGCAGAGAGAAGGCAGCTTAGGGATTTATTTCTTCTCTCTTTGTACACTTAGGCCCCCCTGACTTCCATGCAGAGAATCGAACAAGGACCACAGGCTGTAGCCAGGTGTTTAAACAGCCAGGGGTGAGTGTTTGGATTCATGAAGAGGGGAGGAAGATTTTGTCTGGTGGGACTAAGAGAATAGAGGGAGATTTGGGGTTTCTCTGGGTGACCTAGCTGGGCCAAAATGATTTGGGTCTCTAACAAGAGAGGACAGAACTTAAACAGATACGTGTGTGCATTCATGCATGCATGTGTGCATGTGTGTGTGCGCGCGCGTGCGTGCGTACGTGTGTGCGTGCATGCATGAGTGTGTGTGTGTGTGTGTGTGTGTGTTTTACACCTGAGAAAATCATTGGTTATTACAGGGAAACTGGCAGCTACCACTGAAGCTCAGGACCCTAAGGACAGCAACCGTCCACCATGGTGCACTTGCCCCTGGAAGGGATCTAAACAACATTATTGGGTAGTCTGTCATGGCCTGTGAATCTGTGGAAGATCCTGTGGTTTTTTTTTTTTTTTTTCATGCACAGCTGTAGTTGCAGTCTTAGGACAGTTCATTCCCTCCTCTATTTTAGATCTGTTTCTCCAAGCAACAGAACTGACAGACACACACACACACACACACACACACACACACACACACACACACACACACAAGCAAGCACGAGAGAGAGAGAGAGAGAGAGAGAGAGAGAGAGAGAGAGAGAGAGAGAGATAGTAAAGAAAATGAGAGGTGACCACCCATATTCAGAAACACAAACATACCAAAGAAATCCAGTGATGTCTCACAAAGATCTGGAACAAAGGTTCTATGGTCACCTCCAGTATTCCCTCATGTATCCTACCAGACGGTACCTCCTATAAACCAAACTTATCTCTAGAGGTATTCAGACAAGATCACTTCGATTTTCTTCTTTTTTCTTTTGGATGGTGGTGTTGAATTGCCTTCAGAGCTCTCAATAGCAGCAATTGCTCAGAGATTTTCCTGGGGTCCTGGAGCCTCTTATTATGAACACCCCATAGGAATCCTCTCCACCTTTTTGTTTTTCCCCATTCCTGGGGGTCCTGAAGCCCCTAAATGCCAGGATCAAGTCTCAGGGAACCTTACTGGGGCTTCCAAAATGTTATAGCAAGCCCATCATTTAGACATAGTATATATAGCCAAATAAGTTTTTATTCCAGTTGGATGGAGCTACACTTAGGAATTTGGGGACCAAAAGAATTGTTTACCCAGAGAATTGGGGTTTTGAAGGCCGAAACTATGTACTGCCATCTTGCTCAGTAACTGTAGGGCACATGGTACTTCGTACAAGCAGGCAGTTTATAGAAGCTTGGTTAAGCTAAGCTATCCTGGTGTCTTATTCTTTGTTCCTTAAAGAGAATAGGGTAATTTTTCAACAGCCCTCTCATAAAGGAGACAGAATTCTAGTCAAGCCTAAAATGGCTTCAGCAAGAATCCAAGATGGAGGAACCTCTGACTGTCCTTAACCTGTCACTTGGAAATACTAAGATGATTGGGACTGATGGAGGACTTTCATGTCAGCAACTGGTCCAATAAGCAAATTAAATAACTAAATTAAATTAAGCAAATAAGTAATTAAAGCAAAACTACAGAACTGACATTTGAAAACAGTTATCTTTCAATGTTTCCTTGAGCTTTATTGATGCTGCACAGTGAACACAAATAATTTAATTTTTAATTATTTACAACATGCCAGACATGATGCTAAGGGTCAAACTATATGTCAATGTATTCAGTCTACAAAGCAGTATATAAATTTGGTAATATATTCCTTATAACTTTAAAAAAAAATCAAGTTTGGTCAGTGAACACTGAGATGGCTCTGTGGATAAACCAAACTTGGCACCTGAATTCAAAACCTGGTACCTGAGTTCAACCTCGAGAAACCATAATTTATCTCAACTAATACACCATGGAATATGAAGCACGCGTGCACACACACACACACACACACACACACACACACACACACACACTAATACCATTACATACATAAACATTAGAAGTTTTTAAAACTCATGTTATGAAATCAGTAACAAGCAAGGGTTTCTAAACACTAGCAGTGACTATATATTTCATTGACTTGTATAACTCTTTGCTTCTTACAACAAAGGTAAAAATGAATAATTAGTCATTTACCTACTTTTTAAGACTAAAAAATTAGATGAATGCTAAACTGAAAAAATTGAATCCATCAGGTCTATCTACCCCACTGTCTTTCTTCAAAGCCATGTAATGGAACAGCTGTTCTCTGGGCATACGTGGTATTTCCCTCTTCATCTCTCAACTGATGTGACTGCTGAAAGGACTCTCACACAGGATAGTGGCTGTTGTCTTTTCTCTGTTGAAGAAGGAAAAGGGCTTATGATAACCACCTCACTCCAGGGTCATAGACAGCTAATTTCTGCTACAGGTAAATAAAGACTTTTTTCCCTTTCAGCGGATTCTTTCCATGCGTGTGTCCATACCTGAAAATAAGCCTACTTAAATTCATTATTTTATCAGCAATATTTTACTGGAGTCATGCTACCGCCTCCTCTTCTCTCACCTTCATACCTAAGGTGAGAATGTGTTTTCCCTTAGTCCTCTCAGAAAAATGTAACACAACACAAAATCAAAACAAAACAACAAAAATAGTAGCAACAACAATAAAACCCAGAAAAGAGAGTTACATTGTGAACGTGGAGAATAGAGTCAGGCTGATAGGTATAATATCTGCGACAAAATACAGGGCTTGTCATTTCCAGCTAAGGCAGCTAACCATGACCAGTTTGACTTCACAGGACACATTTCTGGAAAGGAAAATTTCTCATTTCTCATTTCTCATTTCCCATTTTTGAACCCGCTCTGTGTTATAGTAAGACCTATAGTAACATCTGCAATATGGTGACATAGTCACCAGATTGTCTCTTCTCCAGTTTCTGTGATTGTCCACTGCCTTGTAACACCTTAGCGGGAGAGTAGAGAGTCACACTCAGTTCAGGAAATACACTTTTAAAATGTTTCAGAAGAGAATGTACAGAAAAGGGAAGTACATTTTTCAGTTACTTATAATTTTGAGTTATGCCTGTGAATACTGGTAACCGGTAAATCATGAGTATATCAATACTTTCTCTGTACCTCACCACAGAAAAGCAAAAATATAGCAGAAATCATGATAAATTTTTCTATGTGAATGTACACAAATAATATATAGTTAACATATACAATTTTATATATCATTGCCTAGCATAAAATCAGTAAGGGATTCTAAGATTTCATAATATAAGTATAATGCCTGAAATGCAAATTTATATTTAAAATTCATGAACAAAAGGAAGAACAAGAAAATTATTATCTAAGTAACTGGGTGATATGTCAACACAAAGAGAACACAAGGAAGAGAAATCAAATACAAAAAGTTCCTAATTCTGAAGGCCTTTGAAAATCCACTAAACAAGAAAAATAATGCAGCATTTAAAAAATATTATTCTTTTTATAGAGGTATGTTCTGACTTTATACCAGCCCTATTTGCATTGTGAGGTCAAAAGAAAAAAAGACACAACTGCAGACCAAATTCTCTGTTAAGAGGATGAAGCAAGGTGAAAAGTAATTACAGATATTTAAGTACATGTTTTGTTTTGTTTTTGTTTTTTTTTGTTTTTTTTGTTTTCTTTTTTTTCCTTTTTATTAGATATTGTCTTTATTTTCATTTCAAATGTTTCCCCTTTCCAGGTCTTCCTTTCGGAAACTTCCTATCCTACCTCCCCTCCCCCTGCCTCTATGAAGGTGGGCCACCACCCAGCCACCCTTCTTCCTGCCCTGACATTCCCCTACATTCCCCTGAAAACCCACAGGCCCAAGGGCCTCTCCTCTCACTGATGTCCAAAAAGGCCATCCTCGGCCACATATGTGACCAGTACCATGGGTCCCTTTATGTGTATTCTTTGGTTGGTGGTCCAGACCCTGTGAACTCTGGCCTGTTGACTCCATAGCTCCCTCCATGGGGCTGCAAGCCCCCTCAGCTCCTTCAGTCCCTTCTCCAATTCCTTCATCTGGGACCCCTGTGCTTCATCCAATGGTTGGCTTCAAGCATTCACCTCTGTATTTGTCAGGCTCTAGCAGAGCCTCTCAGGAAACCATCATATCAGGCTTCTATCAGGAAGCACTTTGCAGCATCCACAATAGTGTCTGGGTTTGGGTATGGGATGGATCTCAGGTGGGGAAGTCTCTGCATGGCCTTTTCTTAAGTCTCTGTTCCACATTTTGTCTCCATATTTTCTCCTGTGAGTAGTTTGTTCACCCTTCTAAGAAGCCCAGAAATATCCACATTTTGGTCTTCCTTCTTCCTAGGCTTCATGTTGTATGTGAATTGAATCTTGGGTATTCTGAACTTTTGGGCTAATATCCACTGTTCAGTGAATACATACTGTGTGTGTTCTTTTGTGACCGAGCTACCTTACTCAGGATGATATTTTCTAGTTCCCTCCATTTGCCTGCGAATTTCATGAAGTCATTGTTTTTAATAGCTGAGTAGTATTCCATTGTATAAATGAACCATATTTTTTGTATTCATTCCTCTGTTGAGGGACATCTGAGTTCTTTCCAGGTTCTGGCTATTGTAAATATGGCTGCTATGAACATAGTGGAACACGTGTCCTTATTTCATGTTGGAGCATCATCTGGGAATATGCTCAGGAGTGGTATAGCTGGGTTCTCAAGTAGTACTATGTCCAGTTTTCTGAGAAACTGCCAGACTGATTTCCAGAGTAGTTGTACAAGCTTGCAATCCCACCAGCAATGGAGGAGTGTTCCTCTTTCTCCACATCCTCTCTAGCATTTTCTGTAACCTGAGGTTTTCATCTTAGCTATTCTGACTGTTGTGAGGTGGAATCTCAGGGCTGTTTTCATTTGCATTTCCCTGATGACTAAGGATGTTGAGCATTTCTTTATGTGCTTCTCAGACATTCAAATTTCCTCAGTTGAAAATTTTCTGTTTAGCTCTGATCCCCATTTTTAATAGGGTTATTTGGTTCTCTGGAGTCTAATTTCTTGAGTTCTTTGTATATATTGGATATTAGCTTTCTATCAGATGTGAGATTGGTAAAGATCTTTTCCTAATCTGGTGGTTGCCATATTGCCCTATTGACAGTGTCCTTTGCCTTACAGAAGCTTTGCCATTTTATTGGGTCCCATTTGTCTACTCTTGATCTTAGAGCATAAGCAATTGGTGTTCTGTTCAGGAACATTTCCCCTTTGCCCATGTGTTCAAGACTTTTCCCCTCAGTTCCTGTGTCCTGAGGGTTCTGGGCGGGTACCTCCGATCAGAAGTGGTGGTCTAACCTGCGCTCATAGGATCCTGGGAGGCCAGCTCTCTCCTGGCTGTATTTGGATATCTTAAGTCTGTGTTTTAATGACAGTAAAAAGAAATAAAGGAAAGGAAAAAAAAAATCATGGGAAGCAATTGAACTTAACAATAAAAATTGGGAAATTCTTGGTTTATGTAAGTATCTTCAGTTTAACAAATTTTAAATGTATTATTATGGTTACATTGCTTACATTGGAAATTTTGGTAGTTTCAGGTTTTTTGATAATATTCCATCGTATCTTGCTTGTCTGAAGAGAAATCCTTCACGGAACAGTATGGCAGTCATTCTCCCAACACAATGCCCTATTAAGATCTGTGAGTCAATTGTGACCTCACAGAGCCACAATATGGTTAGACTGTATTTGCAGTTGAAAATATTTTTGATACCCACAGTCTGATTTATAAGAGATATGATTTAAAGGAGATAAAATATGTCCTCATCCAAAATTTATTATCAAAGTTTTCAATCAACTTAGATTTCAGAGGATCTCATGTGAAGATTTTCTTTATCTAAATTCATACCTTTGTGTCCACAGGCAAAAATGCTCAAGGAGTTTGGTATCCAAAGAAAAGCACTGGTGTAAAGAAATCATTAAGTTCCTTTGCAACACATACAATTTGAATTTAAAGTGTTTCACGTTTGGTGTTTAAAAAAAATAGGGTTCTTACTGCCTCTTCTTCTTCAGTATGCACTTTGGCATTGATGTTGGAATAAAATCTTATTTTTAATCTGTTGCACAGAGCATCTGAGGACTGAAAGATGGAAAAGTCACCTTTCCCTTGAGCATCTCCACTGCTTACCACCTCTGGGCTTGAGGATATTTTACACATGGAGTTTACTTCTCCACCTCTTGTTATCTCTCCTTGATCCCTTTCTCTGCATGAAACCTTGGTCAGGTTCAAAGTGAATACCTTTAAGGTGGGAATATTCCTGTCACAGATCTCAAACAAGTTCATAATGTGGAATGGACACCCTAAAGTTTAAGATAGAAGAAATTGTTTCCAAAAGGAATCCACAAAAACTTCATAAAACTGAGCAAAATCAATGAAGGAGGTACCTCCTTCAATTCATCTGCAAGCCAGTGCTATTTTCACGAGGTATGTTAAAGACTGGAGAGGAGGGAATTTGTCTTTGCCAACTCTGACTCTCTGTTGCTATCTATTTTTACAGCCAACACTCTGTAGGGGGAAATGTAACCTCTAAGCTTTCTGAAAAGATGAGTTAAGAACAAACTATTCACCAAAGTAAACTTAAATAAAGAGAAATAACAAAAATAGAGTGAACTTAAAGCATTTTTTAAAAATCTCAATCTGATGCATGCTTGTACATCTGAGGACACGGCAGCTTGTAAATATGGCATACAATAAACAGGCTGTCACTTAGAAACAGAATACTCACTAACCGTGGGTAAATGATGGAAGTTCAGCCCAAGCACAGTGTCTGGGAGTTTGGCCAAGAAAATAATCTCACGGGTCTAAAGCATGATTTGTGTTTCACATAATGTGAACTGGCGTTCATTACCTTGTAATCAATCTGCAGATTAGAAAAAAATTATTTATGGTACAATTAAGTGGGAGGGAAGGTGTACCCTATATGTAAATATGGGAGAACTGAGGGTTTCTGACAGGATCATAAAGCATCAAGAGACTCTTGATGGTGGTGGGACCTCAGAGGTAACCTGCTGTGTTGTGAGTTCCTCCAGTATTATGTGTCCATATTTGTAACTGACTCTTAGTTATACTTCTGATATAAACTGTATGAGTTTGCCATTCCAGTACAGAAATGAATAAAAGCGTCTGGACTTTGAGGCATTATTTCTAAATGCTTTTACAAAGTATATTCTCAGAGATGTGAATGATTAGTTTTGAAAGGAGAATCAAGACTGTTCTAGCCTTTAATACTAATACATAGTATGATTTTTTGTGGAAAGATAATTATATAGTACTTCCTAACTTGTTAATTTAAAACTCTCTTAATTTGGATAAAGAGAAAGGAAGGGAGGCAGGTGGGAAGGAGGTAAAGGGAGGGAGAAAGGGAAGAGAAAGGAAAAGAATGACTGCTATTTGGTGGAGCTGGTAGGTAGAACTTTCTAGAACTTCCACCCACACACAGGCACATCACTGCTTCTCAAATGATCTAGGGTTTCTGTACAAATGCTACTCCACATATACTGCTGCCCTAGTATCCCCGGGCAGAGTTGTCCATCTTCAGCCAAAGTCCTTTCAGGAACAGAGGCTTCTCTTCTCAAAGAGGTCATCAGATAAGGGTCCCTCCCCGTGAGCTAGCTGTCTCTGGCCCTGTCCCGCATGTCCCTCACTCAGCAAACCAATTAAATTACTCCATAAACAAGAGAGCTTTACTATAGTTGCAAAAATCCCAAGGTTGGCCCTCTCTACAGAGTCAGGAACTAGAAATCCAGAACTCAAGTGGTAGCTCTTTCTTTTGTGGAAATGGACACACTTTCAGCTTGGAAGGCCACTAAGAGATTTGGTAGCTCTTGCTAATACTGGCCATGCTCTTGTTTGGTGTGATTTATTCATGAAACTTCCTCTTCTGAATGCTACCTGTCCCACTGTTGAGGCCCAAGCAAAACACCTTAAAATATAAAGATTATAGACCTCTAAAGTATACCAAACAATCCAAAGTTTAGTTGTTAAAAATGGCACTTTCTGTTCACTTTTGAAATAAATAATATAGGATGGACAGATATGATGTTTCTTTGCCATATTCTCAAGGCCTGCTCATCACCTCTGTTCCTAAAGGCATGACTCCTATGATTTTCACATATCTCATCAGATTAAATATTTATTTTTTGTACATGTGGGGTGTGCACATACATACACCATGGTGTGCCTATGGAGGTTGGAGGGCTGCCTGCTGTGCCATTTGATTCTTGCTGCTTATAGTGACAACACTTGTAGATACTACATATGAATATTTCATGAAACAGAAAGCTAGCTAGTTTCTTTCACAGTTGCTTTTAATGTTCTACTCAGATCAACATAGTTCATTTAATAGGTCAGTGGTTCTCTTTTTGCGTAGACTTATTTTTTAATGATATGCATATGTGTATATCTAGGTCTGTAAGACTATAAAAGCATGCTGGCTCCTCTGGAGCAGGAGTCTGATGTGAGTGCAGAAACATGGACTCTTGTCTTTTCACACAGCAGGATACACTGGTGAGCCTTCTCACCAACCCCATTCTGCTGGCTCTTATCTCTCTTTCTTAGTCCTAGGGATCAAACCCAGGGTCATCTGTGTGCCAGTCACAGGTTCTACCACTGACATATCCACAGCTGGATCTAGTGTTTCTTATTCTCTGATGTTTCATATATGAGTGAAGCTCAAGAGCTACTTGCTAGAATGAATTATAAGCTTTCTTTGCTATGTGATACAGAATTACAAAGGAACTAGCTATGTTTGATATCAAATGCATTATGACACTGTAATATTAAAAATGACTGAGTAACAACATCTTATGGTTAATCTCTACTGCTCTCATGCGGAGGGGGTGATGAGTAGACACAGGACATACAGATGTTGGTGGCAATGGAAGGATTACCTGAAAAATGTCCATGAGCTCAAAATTCTGGCAGACCACACACTCTGCTTTGTTCCTTGACTTTATAAGAATAGAAATTGCTAAATGTTCAGCTGATATTTAGTGATAAAAATGATGAAATTTTATTTCCACTCAAGTACAAGTGACTTCTGATGTATCTGCATCTTCCATGCTCTATACTTCCATTAATTACCTCTGCATTGTTCTCCCTGCTTCAGGTTTTAAAGCAAGGCTCATGAATTTCTGATCTAGGAGAAGTTTAAGCTTGTGATTTACTTACATTATTTTACTGCTTATGAGAATGCTGCCTATCATTTAAAGAAGGACATTTTTTAAATTCCAACTTTTTAAAATTGCATTTTTCACTTCTAGGGTTGATTAAATACATATGAGCAAAGAAGGGGCTTAATTTTCTTTTCTGTGGTACCTTATTTCATTCTCAAAGATAACAATCTGGCATTTTTATTGTACTCTCCTTGATGACACCAGGACTGAAAGCCCCCTTTTTGAGGGAGCCTGCTCTTTTCTAGTATCTGTCCTCCTTGTATTAATGAAATATTTTCTCATTTAAAATTTCTTTCTTGTGGGTTAATTTTCTAGTTCCAAAGATTGTGAGCAGTTTGAAGGCAGAGATCATATACATTTTTTCTTTTCTTTCTTTTTTCCAGTAATGCTTGGCAAAGTGCTGCTCATATAAATATCTCTGGGTGAAATTTTGCCATAATTGAAATTAATGTGTTATACTTTGGGCAATGTATTTTACTTTGAAATGTTTCCCAATCTTAACAGAAAGTTTAAAACATAACTTACATCTTAGACTATTCTTTGTAATAGGCCCCATACAATGCTTTTATCATATGGTACATTTTCCCATTCTGTATTCCAGTATACATTATACCTTCCAAATAATGGCTGTGATTTCTATAAGCTACACTCAGAAACCACATCCTTCTCAGCATGTAAGATAAAAACTATCTTCTGCACGGAAAAGGAATGAGGGAGACCTCTGCTCCCACAGTCCAGCTTGTCCCCTGCCTCTGTCTCTAGGGCTTGGTCGTCATGCAGTCAGGACATGTACAAACTATCAGGCTCTGGGGACCCCAGGGGAAACAGGGCTGTCTTGTCATGCTCCCCTTCTCGTCAGCTCAATTAGAGTCCCTCTTGCTTTAAAACTCTGAAAGTGAAAGTCAAGGAAATTTCTTCCATTAATACCCCCAAACACTGCTCAGTGATCTTTAAGCAGCTGAAGATTCTGTGCTATTAATCTAAACATAAAACAAGTGATATTACTATAAAATATATTATGTTTTCATTTCTCTTAATCAGAAAACCAATTCTTGCTCATGCATAGTTTTTTTTTTTTTTTTTTTTTTTACTTTTTATTTTAAGGTAACGTTAGACTTACAGATCTTCATACAAATAAAATGGAGTTTCTGCCTCTTCCTTACTTAGTTGCTCCTATTGTCAACTAGAACTAAGGAATGCACACTATAACAGAATTCACAGCAGTTCAGTGGCTGTGCATCATGCCAGCTTTCTCTTCCCGGATCCTAACATTTCTGTGTGGGATCTCATATGGCCTATTCTTCTGTGATATCTCATTTGCACATTAGGGTTTTTCATGATCTTGGCATTTTTGAATAGGACAGATAACATATTTTGTTGATGCCAGGCACTTTTCTGTTATTCTCTTGTGATTAGACCAATGTGGAATTTTTACCAAGAAGCCAGAAAAAGTGTCCTACATACTCAGTGGATTGTATCACTTTACTGGTGACTGGAAGATTGTACTACCTGATTTTTGTCCATTTGTTTTTTTTTTTTTTTTTTTTTTTTTTTTTTTTTTTTGTTAATGGTTTTTTTTTCCATTTTAAAGGTACTACAAAATATATTCTGACTGATCTGAGAGATAGTGTGAGAGTCTGAAAATATTTTCTTTTTCCATTGTATTCAGCTTTCATTAGTGAAAATTTCCCTGTATAGTTATTATTACATTATTCTGAAGGTGACTCTTTATTTATCTCACTTCTTTTGAATGTTCCTGTCAATGTGGTTTCATTTAGAACTCTCCAATTTTGATCTTTGGGTTGGAACTCAATGTTATAACTACAAATTTTATTCTGCTATGTGTTTCAGCCTTGGCCACTGAAGCTCTATGAGGCAGAACCTGGCTTTAAAGTGTCCCATCCTTTGAGAACTTAGTTTGTCCTTGTCACAAGATGTTTCAGGCTCATCTGTTTTCTTTGCATAGCTCAAGAATCAGTGAGTTTTTTGCAAATGTCCATTTCCTTTGGTTGGTCAACACCTCTTAGAAATTAAAACACTTTTAAATATGACAAATATGGCTCCCACTTTGCTCAAAAATAGAACCTTTGTACCTGACCATGATGCAAATAGATGTTGTGAGTCCTACAGTTGCTGCCTCAGGCTAATGTTATAACTGAAATACAGTAAGACAACAAGATGGGTATGGTCAAAATAAATTTAATTTACAGAAAAAGGCAGTGGGTTGAATTTTGTTCAGAAGGCAATAGGTTGCCAACTAGGTTGCTAGAATGACAAGTCATGTGCTGATTTTCACACCTTAGAACACATTTACAAAACAAAAATGCAAATTACTGTTTTCATGGTCTCCATGAGAAATAGCCAGATTATACAGATATAGTACCAGATGGAAATATAAAGAGCTCTGTTTTTAACTTTAAAAACCTTTTTTTTTTGTATTTTACTATGTTCAAATTATTAAAAAAAAATCTCTACAACAATGATTACTTGCAGAAGATCTGCATAAGATTGTGCTCATCAGTTTCCTGGGAGTCAAGAGGGGTTCATGTGGCCACTCTCCCTGAGGACCTAGCCATACTTACTAGGTGAAGAAAGGGGGAGCCATATTCTTCAGTGTGGTAAGATGCCCATGTTCTTGTAAATAAAATCTCACCAGCACTTTTGTAAAAAATAGTATAATAGACTCACTGGATCACAACAACAACAAAAGAAGAAGAAGAAGAAGAAGAAGAAGAAGAAGAAGAAGAAGAAGAAGAAGAAGAAGAAGAAGAAGAAAGTGGGACAGATACAAAAGATATAACAACAGAATAACAGGACAAATAAACCAAAATGTATCACACAGGTACACACACACACACACACACACACACACACACACACAAGGAATATATATATTGTGTGTATGTGAAAATGACATAATGAATTCTATTTTGTATACAATAAATATATGATGATAAATAAGTTAAACTGAAAATAATAAGTAAGTAAATAAATAAATAAATGCTGGAATTCTCTTATCTGAGATCCTTAAAATGCGCTTAGTTGATTATATTCTTCTTTTTGATTGGCTAAAGGCAGATTAATAACAAATGAAACTACACTCCCTTAGAGCTCTTTAAGTGTCTGTGTTGCTGAACTAAACACTCACTTTATTCTTGTCAATCCTGCTTTGATAGGTTCTGTTTTATTACTATCAAATAGTCCAGAGTCAGGCTTCCTCTCATAAAATTGAAGAACTGTGAATATTTTCTGAAATGGAAACTTAAGGGTTCTTTGGACAGTCAGTTGGATGGTGTTTTGCTGGGGTAAACATGTGAAAGAATGTTTTGTTAAAGTGGACACAAATGTGAAAAACTAAAACATACTCCTGAAGGAACATTGCACTGAAGCAGACACAGGAGAGCAAGCATGTGAAAGACCACGTGATGAAGGATTCTTTGCTAATGACATGCATGCTTTGGTCTGCCTTATGTAATTGAGATGGATTTGTCAGGACTCCATAGAGAGAAATGCACCCAAAACTTCTAGTGGTGTGCTGCAGTTTCTTCCAGATTCTGTAGACTTGGTCTGATCGAAGAGTGATGCCTGCTGAGACAGATGCACTTGTTGAGGCAAGATAGTGCTAAGGCAAGACAATTCCTGAGAAAGGCTGAGCCAAAAGTTTCTCTTTGTGTTCCTCCTGCTGACCTGTGCCAAGGATGAGGTTTGGCTGTCAAAGCTAGGTAGTGTCACAACTACTGATTCCTGTTTGCTATCCCAACTCTATCCATTAAGTGGTTGTGAGTTGATCAAGCTGCCACTGCTAAGCTGTGAACTGTTGATTTCCAGACAACACAGATGAGAGTTGCTCCAAAAAACTTTCTAAAAGGTCCTTTTCCCCCTTATCCTTTTTTCCCCCCACTTCCTCTGCTGGGTAGTGGGCTACAAGGAAAGTTAAGGAATTTTAAGAACAATCATTGAAAATAGGTTTTGAAATAATTAAAGTTATACTTTTCTATATAAACTTGCAGTTGTCAAAAGAACTAATGATGTCCTCAGGTCACAGTAGCAGGAGACTTTCTGAAGAAAATTAGTGCCTTCCCTTTCAGCCTAATGTTTTACTCAGGTGTATTCAGTTTGAGCCTCCTTTACTGCCTGATTTAAGACACCTTTCCTCTAACACTCTGTGGTGGAGGCTGATGCTCAATTGAAAGGCAGCAAGGTCCTTCCAACCATAAACATGGACAGTTTCCATTCTCTTTTACTCTTAATTCCACAATAATGTCCTCATATCCCATGGACCATATAGCAACAACTCTTCTTGTTTGTTTTTGTTTTGCTTTTGTTGTTGTTGCTTTTTTAAAAATACTTGGATGTTGTATCTCACTTCCTGCTTAGCTCATATCGTTTTGAGTTGACCTCCTTGAAAAAAACCTTTTTAAAATATAAGTACATAAAACTCAACAAGTTTGCAAAGTCCTATGTTTCTTCAAGACTCTACCCCTTTGAGACTTGTGACCCCAAATCCATCACTGGTCTAACTTCCTGTAGATTCCTATGGCTCTCACTAGATCTCTCACAGATGTTGTTTGCCATTCATTCCCCTATTGCAGTATTCCTATTCCCTCCAGGAGTTAGGAAGCCCAACCAAGGTAGGAAACAAGTCCTCTCAATCTCAAACCACATTGTGTCAAACTAAAGTGGGCCTTGGGTAAAAGTATCTATGAGGAGGACTGAGTCGCTCAACCCTTCTTTTATCCAAGAGAAACACCATGGGAGCAAATGGGCTATGCTGAATTACAGAAAATAATTTTGCTCTTCACACGAATGAGAACCTGTTACAAAAGCAAATTCCTTCTTCTAAGTTTTATATATTCATATGAGCATACCTATGTAAAGCCATGAAGAAACAAGTTAACATGTAGAAAACCAGACTGCAAGTTTTTCATAACAATAGCTAACATCTGTAATGGTGAAAGAAGGCAAGGAGACAGTCACTTTCAAGTCTGGAATGTATTTTAGAATGAATGTTAAGTTGGGTTGGTAATCTAGTGTAATCTAGAATGAATGGCATGAAGACATCAGAAGCTGGTGGTTTAAACTTACTAGAAACCTACAGACACTTAAATCCTCAAAAGGTTCAGAGAGTAAAACATAGGCTTATATCTTCAGCTTTCATAGGTCAGATGTTATCTTTGTGACTCTTTACTAGATATTTCTACTGTTGGCATGATTTTTCAAGGGTACCCATAGGAACTGAACCCTTTCTGGAAGATGACCACTCTAGGTCTAAATATCTGTATGTACCAACAAGTCTACTTCACTTCCATAGACGTTCATATACACACATCTGCACTTTAATTTGCAAACTCTTGCAAGTATGGTAGCTAATGTGTGAGTTTAATATTTTAGATAAATTAAATGAAGGATGTTTTCATTACCTTTCTTGAGCTTATTTATTTGTGGTGCAGTTTCTAATACTAGATGTCCTAGTTAGGGATTCTGACTAACCAACTTGGGGATGAAAAGATTTATTTGGATTGCACTTCCATATTACTGTTCATCAACAAAGGAAGCCAGTACAGGAAATTATGGAAGGAACCTGGAGACATGAGCTGATGTAGAGGCAATGGAAAGGGGCAGTTAACTGGCCTGCTTCTCATTGCTTGCTCAGAATGTTTTTTTATAGAAACCAGGGCCACCATCCCAGGAATAGAATGACCCACAATGGACTTGCCCCTCTCATATTAATCACTAATTAAGAAAATGCTTTACAGGCTTGCCCATAATCTGATCTTATGGGGCATTTTCTTAGTTGAGATTCCTTCCTCTCTGATGACTATAGTTTGTGTTAAGTTGACATAAAACTATCCAGGACACTAGTCTGATAACAAACTCTTTAAGCATCCAGAGAAACCAAAACTGTTATAAATGATTGTTAGTAAATTCAGTAGGTAGCTGAGAAATGAAAGGAAAGAAGCGTCTGTACATCTCCATTTATGTCCTCAGAATGTGTCAGTGTAGAAAACTTCCTGTAAAGACAATTTCAAGTCCCTAAGAATCGTTTGCCTAATCTCTTTTGAAAGGATAACTTTTCTTTAAGGGTATTCTACTACCTATAGCTCACTTTATCTGTTAAATAAACTTGTCATTTTTACAGTCAAATCTGTCACAAGGTCCCACACTGTCTCCTTGGAGACCCAGACATAACCCATGCAGTTTCCGGTGTTGACCTGTCTCCTCTGGAAACCTGACTGCATGATTTGATAGTCAGAGCTGTCATTATCATCCAGTGTGGCACATGCCTCTGGGGTGTCCCACTGAGCAAGGGTCTGAACTGTGCTACCTATTCTCCGTCACGCCAATTATAAGTTTCACGAAGGTGTAGGAAATGGAGACAGATTTATCAACACCGTTGCCAGCCCTATAATGAGGAGGCAATTTTCACATATTATAAGTGACTAAATATGTGCAGGCTGACCCTTAGGGCATCCCATCACCTTCTTCCCATCCCTCTGGAAATCAAGACAAAGATTCATTCACTCTTCATTTCAGATTACCTTGACTTCCAACTTGTTTCATGTATTGTTCTCTTTGCTCCATCTTTATCTGGGCTGTGATGAATGTCTTTCCTCTTGCTGTGCTCCATTGCATCTCTTGCTTATGTGGTGCACATTAGGGTCTGATTGGTTTTCTCATTCCTGGACTCCATCAGTATAAATATACTGCTTGGGGACAAAGTTAAGTGGGCCCTCAAGCCTTGTAAATGATCCAGGAATTCATTATGCTGTTTCTTTGTTATTTTAAAATTTTTTTTTTCATTTCATGCTACCTTTGTGTTCAATGAATTTATATTATTTGTCTTCACTGTAAGCAAAAACACTAACTTCTGTTGGTCTGTTGTCTGTGAGCTGTCAGTACTCATGCCTTGACACACTGATGAAAGAGACAGAAAGGTAAAAAGATGTCATAGTATCGTGTAGTCCAGGCTGGTTTTGAACTGATTAGGCAAGGTTATCCTTAAGCTTCTACTTTTCCTTTTTCCACTCCCCATGTGTCAGGATTATAGATGTATGGATGGCACTATATACTGTTTATGCTCTTCTGAGATAGAACCTAAGGCTTCATGCTTCTTAGTCAAGCACTCTATAAACAAACTAATTTTCATCTCCATTCCGTGTGTGTGTGTGTGTGTGTGTGTGTGTGTGTGTGTAATTTACATACCTCACAGATAATCTAATGACTTCTATAATGTTGATTTACACTGAACATTTTTTATGAACTGGAACACTAAAGGATCTGAGACTTAAAAGCACTTGCAGGCTAATGATTTAGTCAAACCATTTTCTTGATGTTGGTTAAACACTTGTGCCACCAGGATCACTACAAACATCTTAATCATGGCAGATGGCAAAACTTGTAGACCTTCCTCATAGGTTCCAGTATGTGACAAAGACGGTCCCAGTTGAAAGCTTCATGTGGTTTATGTCATAGCCAAATAACATGAATTAGGGAAAACAAAGCTAAAACAATAATAACAAAAAAGTTTATTTTCAATGTTATTTGTCATATAAACATACTTGAAAACATAATTCCAGAAAAAATGAAAGTTCATTCTTCATCTTTGTCTTCTACAATGTGTAGACAAAAGACTTACAAGAGTCGAGGATCAAGATTGACCAAAACATCTTCTCTTTATACATTTAATCTTGTTGTCCTAGCTTCTGAGTTCTAAATAGTCTTTTAAAATTATTGTGATTACTCCTGTTTTCTGTACAATTAGGTTTTCCTTAGTTAGAGGAAGCTTTATTTCTGATATACATGTACCTTAAAATTTACTTTTCTTTTATTATTGCATAGAATTGAACTCCTAAGTGTGTGTATGTGTGTATATATATATATATATATATATATATATATATATATATAATCTTAGCTTCAGTTTTGAAAACATGGTAAAATAGTTAATTAACTATTTTAGAATGCTTACATCAGTACAGTCAATTCTGTTTCAATATTTTCACTATCCTTTTTAACCAGTTCCAACCATTCTTATTTTCCTAAAATACTATAAGTACTAGACAGTCAGATAACAAAGTCTGCAGAATGTTTCTAATGTTATATAGTAATATTTTAGTGTAAAAGATTATCAAATATATAGAAACAAAACATCAAGAGAATAAGGGAAAGCCTTGAGTTTGGAGAATGAAAGTCAAAAGAGTTGTCTATGAAAAGAAACTGATAAACAGTTGCTACTATATGATGAAGATTTCTTTTTTTATGTCTGAAGCTTTTTTTTTTTTTTTTATTATTTTCTTTATTTACATTTCAAATGCTATCCCGAAAGATTCCCATACCCCTCCCCCCACCTCTGTTCCCCTACCCAGGCATTTTAAGGCATATTAGATATTTTCTTCATTTACATTTCAAATGCCATCCCCCAAACCTCCTATACCCCCCTGCTCCCCAACCCACCCACCCCTGCTTCCTGGCCCTTGCATTCCCCTGTACTAGGGCATACTATCTTCGCAAAATCAAGGGCCTCTCCTCCAATTGATTCCTCTGATACATATGCAAGTAGAGACACTGCTCTGGAGGGTACTGGTTAGTTCATATTGTTGTTCCTCCTACAGGATTGCAGACCCCTTTAGCTCCTTGGGTACTTTCTCTAGCTCCTTCATTAGGGATCCTGTGTTCCATCCAATAGATGACTGTAAGCATTCACTTCTGTATTTGCCAGGCATTGGCATAGCCTCATAAGAGAGGGTCCTGTCAGCAAAACTTTCTGGCATACAGAATAGTATCTGTGTTTGGTGGTTGTATATGGGATGGATCCCAGGGTGGGGCAGTCTTTGGATGGTCTTTCCTTCTGTCTCAGCTTCAAACTTTGTATCTGTAACTCCTTCCATGGGTATTTTGTTCCCCATTCTAAGAAGGAGCGAAGTATCCACACTTTGGTCTTCCTTCGTGAGTTTCATGTGTTTTGCAAATTGTATCTTGGATATTCTAAGTTTCTGGACTAAAATCCACTTATCAGTGAGTGCATATCACGTGTGGTTTTTTTTTTGTTTTTGTTTTTTTTTTGTTTTTTGTGATTGGGTTACCTCACTCAGGATGATCCTCCAGATCCATCCATTTGTCTAAGAATTTCATAAATTCATTGTTTTTAATTACTGAGTAGTACNCCATTGTGTAAATGTACTACATTTTCTGTATCCATTCCTCTGTTGAGGGACATCTGGGTTCTTTCCAGTTTCTGGCTATTATAAATAAGGCTGCTATGAACATAGTTGAGCATGTGTACTTATTAAAAGTTAGAACATTGTCTAGGTATATGCCCAGGAGAGGAATTGCTGGATCCTCCCATAGTAGTATGTCCAATTTTCTGAGGAACTGCCAGACTGATTTTGAGAGTGGTTGTACCGGCTTGCAATCCTACCAGCAATGGAGAAGTATCCCTCTTTCTCCACATCCTTGTCAGCATCTGCTGTCACCTGAATTTTTTATCTTAGCCATTCTCAATGGTGTGAGGTAGAATCTCAGGGTTGTTTTGATTTGCATTTCCCTTATGATTACGGACGTTGAATATTTTTTCAAGTGCTTCTCAGCCATTTGGTATTCCTCAGTTCAAAATTCTTTGTTTAGCTCTGTACCTCATTTTTTAATAGGGTTATTTGATTTTCTGGAGTCCATCTTCTTGGGTTCTATATATATATTGGATATTAGTCCCCTATGTGATTTAGGATTGGTAAATATCCTTTCCCAATCTGTTGGTGGCCTTTTTGTCTTATTGACAGTGTCTTTTGCCTTCTAACGGAACATGAGGAAACCAAAACATCATCAGATCCTACTATAAATGACTATACTTAACAAAACTGGAAAACCTGGATGAAATGGACAAATTTCTAGACAGATACCAGATACCAAAGTTAAATCAGGATCAGATTAATTACCTAAACAGTCC
>NC_034602.1:3707639-3713715 GCF_900095145.1 Mus pahari | reverse complement strand
CCACTTTCTCCCTACCTATTCAATATAGTACTTGAAGTCCTAGCCAGAGCAATTAGACAACAAAAGGAGATCAAGGGGATACAAATTTGAAAGGAAGAAGCCAAAATATCACTAGTTGCAGATAATATGATAGTATATATAAGTGATCCTAAAAATTTCACCAGAGAACGCCTAAACCTGATAAACAGCTTCAGTGCATTAGCTGGATATAAAATTAGCTCAAATAAATCTGTGGCCTTTCTCTACACAAAGGATAAACAGGCTGAGAAAGAAATTAGGGAAATAACAACCTTCACAATAATCACAAATAGTATAAAATACCTTGGTGTGACTCTAACTAAGGAAGTGAAAGATCTGTATGACAAGAATTTCAGGTCTCTGGAGAAAGAAATCAAAGAAGATCTCAGAAGATGGAAAGATCTCCCATTCTTATGGATTGGCAGGATNAATATAGTAAAAATGGCCATCTTACCCAAAGGAATCTACAGATTCAGTGGAATCCCCATCAAAATTCCAAATCAATTCTTCAACGAATTAGAATGGGCAATTTGCACAATCATCTGGAATAACAAAAAACCTAGGATAGCAAAAACTATTCTAAATGATAAAAGAACCTCTGGTTGAATCACCATCCCTGACTTTAAGCTGTACTACAGAGCAATTGTGGTAAAAACTNCATGGTACTGGTACAGAGACAGACAGGTAGACCAATGGAATATAATTGAAGACCCAGAAATGAACCCTCACATCTATGGATCTTTGTCACTTGATCTTTGTCAAGGGAGCTAAAACCATCCAGTGGAAATAAGACAGCATTTTCAACAAATGGTGCTAGTAGAACTGGCGGTTATCATGTAGAAGAATGCAAATTGATCCATTCTTATTTTTTTGTACTAATGTCAAGTCTGAGTGGATCAAGGAACTCCACATAAAACCAGAGACACTGAAACTTATAGAGGAGAAAGTGGGGAAAACCTGGAAGATATGGGCACAGGGGAAAATTTCCTGACCAGGACATCAATGGCTTGTGCTGTAAGACCAAGAATTGACAAATGGGACCTCATAAAATAAAGAAGATTTTAAAGAAGAAGCAAAAGTGCAACAGAGTACAAAAAATCAAACCAAAAAATGTTTGTAAACAACACAGTCTACAGGGGACACTCTTCTGGAACATGGAAATGAGTCTCAACATAATTAGTTCTTAATTTTAACTTTTTTTAAACTTTTTTTTTTTAATTTGGCCTAACGAGATGGCTCAGATGCTCAAGGTACTTTTCTTCAAAACACACATGGTACAGAGAAATAACTACCATCTCCAATTTGTTTTCTGCACTCTACAAATGCATACATGCATGCGCATCACATGAACCTCTCTCAAATGCAATTAAATGCAAAAACATATTTCTAAGAAGGTATGTTGAGGGAGGTACCCTAATATCAATACTGCATACTCAGTAACCCTGAAGGAAATAAGTTAATTGGGAATATTCAAGTTCTAAATCTGGTGGTTAAAAGAAAACACAGACAAGTTGATGTCACTTCCTTGATTGAAAAAAAAAATTCTCTTCTACCTCTTGGAATAATGTATTTTATAACACTGTGCTTCATTGCATCCAGGCTGCCAAAGCTATCTTGCTCTTCATCATCAAGCTAGGTACTGAGGAAAGGTCTCTGCTGTTCTTATCACTCTAAACACTTCTGTTTGTTTTACATGGTATCATCCAAGTTTACCTGCCATTTCCTCTGGAGGATCTCTGATCATGCTAGCAATCACAGGAACTCTTATTATCACATCTATTGTCTTCTTTACTTGATTACAATGTAAATTGGCATCATTGTTTATTTAGTTAAAGTTCTAGTCTCAAAACACATAACCTTTGTGAGGGTCTGAAGAAAGAGGCAGTCTCCTAAACGGAAAACACAAAAAAGTTTTCTTTGTTTTAAAATTAGATATTTCACCTTTGTTTTCAGTGATAAAGATTTCTTGGTCACAACATAAAAAAGCATGGTAACAAGAAAGTAAAATACAGAGATATGACATTTAAATTTTACATGATGGGGCTCTGCATGTCTGTTTAAAGCACCTCTCACCATGGGCTACTCAAAGTTACATTCTGTCTTGTCTAATCTGTAGGTGCAGCTCCATTCCAAGAATACCATGATTTTCTTTATGCAAGTTCTACCTTTAATTTCAGTTTTCTTTCTAGTTCATCTTTTATGCCTTTTCCTAACTACTAGGTCTGACTTCCCCTAAGAATCATTTATTCATTCTCAGTACTCACTGAATATCATTTTGTTTTTTCATTTAAAAACAGCATCTTTCCTAGTTGAGAGGGCCACGTATTGTTTTTTCTTCCACCACATAGTGAATCACTTTAGAATACAGAAGTCATTTTTACTCATTTGTCATATTTGAGCCCGTACATCACCTTCAGTGGGTATCCCACATCTAAGAAAACTATATTGCACTCCATCCAAGGAAGCGGGTAGCCTGAGGAGCTGCACCTTTCCCACCTCTCCTCTAAATCCATTACTCCAGTTTCACCTGCAACCTTGCAGCAGACCGGCTATAGCCTCCCTTTTCTTTCTGCTCCATATCCAGTGAGTCACATAGATTTTCTGCTCCAAACTTGCATCTCAATTACCCTGTTATCCCAACTCCAGCAAGTATTCCCCAGGGACTCACCACTATTTCTGCCAAACAATTCAACAAACAAACAAACAAACAAAAAAACAAATAGTCTAGTAAAAGCAGATAGGTAAGTTTTAAATCTTTGCTCTCCCTCCTATTCTGTTTTCAATGATGGTCTGATACCCGGCACTATAGCAGACTACCTGTTGTGGCCTCTTCTTACTCCCCAGCATCCTTCCAAGGACACTGAGCAAATCTTGGTGGAACACTCTGCTTTCCTTTCTTCTAAGGACCCTTTCAGGTCCTCTTTAGTCCATCCCCATTTTTTTTTTCAAGACAGGGTTTCTCTGTGTAGCCCTGGCTGTCCTAGAACTCACTTTGTAGACCAGGCTGGCCTCAAACTCAGAAATCCACCTGCCTCTGCCTCCCTAGTGCTGGGATTAAAGGAATGCGCCACCATGCCCGATTCATCCCCATTTTTAAGTGTCACACACAAATACCTAAAAACACAATTTATCAGGAAACCCCAGAAGCCAGACATAGCAGGATCCCAGAACTAACTATCAAGGAACACACAGTCTGCACACTCTTCTAAGAACCAAGAGGACAACAGGATCCATGGACAAACAGACTCATCTAACAAAGACAAGAACATATATTAGCACCTATAATTACAATCTCCAAAAACCAGATGCCTAGACTCCAGAGTAAAAACAGAATAAATAACATTCAGGCCAGTATGTCTCTATTAGAATTTAGCAACCCAACCAAAGCCAGCCCTAATATATGCAATAAATCTGAATTGCAAGGCAAAGATAATGTAAAAGCCTTTATAGATATAATAGAGGTCATTAAAGAGGAAGTAAATACATTTCTAAAAGAAATCTATGGACATGAGAAAGAAATCTTTGAGCAAAAAAGCAAAGGAAGGAAATAAATAAAATAGTTCAAGACCTGAAAGTGAAATATGATCAATAAGAAAACCCAAATAGAGGGATCTGGAAATGAAAATTTAGGAACTTGGGAACCTCAGAGAGAATCCTCAACAACAGAATACAAATGAGGGGAAAGATAATCCCAGGAACCACAAAGAAAATTGATGAAAAGGATAGCTCCATCAAAGAAAGTGCTAAATCTAAAAACCTCTTGGTGGCTGCCTCTCAGCTGTTTAAGCTGAGGAGATAGGGCACACTTGCCAGCTGTTGTGCTTACATTGTATCATATGTATGTATGTATGTATGTATGTATGTATATATATATATATATATATATATATATATATATATATATATATTTGAGACTTCGTCATAGACTAGCCTCCTATAGCAGAAATTAAAAGCATACATCACCATTCAGTGTGTGAATGTAGTTTATTTGTTTGTTTTCCAATTTGTTATTTTAAAATTACACATGGCAGGGTGTGGTACATGCCTTTAATCTCAGCTCACCAGAGGCAGAGGTGGGCAGATTCTGTGAGTTTGAGGCCAGGTTGGCTATATAAAGTGAGTTTCAGGATAGCCAGGGCTTGTTACACAATGATACTATGTCTTAAAAAAATAAACAAAATAAAAAGGGGAGAGGGGTTAAAAAAAACCTCTTGGCACAAAACTTCAGAAATATTGGAAGAGTGTAAAAACATCAAATTTAAGAATTATATGAGTGGAGGAAGGAGAAGAAACTGAGGTTAAAGAAACAGAAAATATTTTTCAAGAAAATCATATAAGAAAATTTCCCCAACATAAAAAATGAAATGCCTAGCAATATAAAAAAAAGCATACAGAACAGCAAATAGGCTGGACCCAAGAGCAAGTTTCCCTCAGCACATAATAGTCAGACCACTAAACATATATAACAAATAAAAATAATAAATGCTGCAGGGAAAAAAGACTAAGCAACGTAAAGTCAGTATTATTAGAATAACACCTGACTTCTCTGTGGAAACTCTTGGAATTCCTTTGGCAAACTCCTACCTCTAAAGTAATTCTCTTATGATCCATAAAGCAGCAAAATTATAGTTATGAAGTAGTAACAAATATAATTTTATTCTTGGGAACCATCTCAACTATTAAGTACCATTAAGTATTAAAGTATTGTAGCATCAGGAAGGTTGAGAACCTCTGGCTTAGACAGATGCTGTGCAGGTTGGAGTAGACCACAAATGCTTGCTCAGACTATCATGTTCTGGGAGAGACTAGGAAAATTGGGCCACATTTTGGAAGTGAGATAGAAACCTAGTATGTTGGAAACTCCCAAGACTCCATGAAAGTGACCCTAACTAAGACTGCTTATAATGGGAGATATGGATCCTGGACTGGTCATATTCTGTAACCAGACAAGTTTCCAGTGGAGGGCTTGGGATACCAATCCAGCCACAAAACCATTGACCTACAATTTGTCCAGCCTATGAGTTGTGCTGTAATAAAAGTGGTGCAGAACTTGTAGAAGCTGCTAATCTGTGTCTGGTCCATCTTTAGATCTAGCTCACAAGAGGGAGTTCAAGCCTAACATTTTCCGGAGGGCTGAGTAACAGGCTGGATAGTTCAAAGACTTAGTTCAGAACTAAATATGGCTGGCCAATGTATGTTTCTGCGTCAAGCACACCGGCGCCATGTCTGCATGGGCAGAAAACACCTTGGGGTGGGTTCGCACTGAAGAGCTAAACTTCCTGAAAATAGAGATGAGCTGCAAGAAAGAATATCATTTATTAATTACACGCGGTAGAACCCAACCCTCTCCCGCATGTCCCATTGTCTCTGCTGAGTGTCTCTCAGTCCCAATTCGCGTAGCCGCTTCATTAAGTTCCTTGACTTGCTTTAAGTTTATTGATGTTCATTAAAGGTGATCTTGGTTACAAATGACTAGCTTTAAATTGGTTAACTCAAGGTTAAAGTCATTCAAAGATTGATAAGGTTTTAAACTTGGGCTTTACCTTCCCACATGGTGAGGATTAAGCTCAAAATGGCCTTGGCTAGTTTCTCCTTTGTCTCACAAACCTCAGGTTTGTCTTTTGTTTCAAAAACCAACCACTCCAAACAAGTTCTTTTGGCCACACCCCCTACCTTAAGGGAGGCTGTCCACATGTTGCCAATGGTAACAGCTTAATTCAGGTTTATAATAGATCAATCACACATTGCAAGATGGCTTGCCTACTTCTTACAAAATTATTAAGGAGTTTATTTTTACTTGATAAATGTTAAAGGTTTGCTTNTGGTAAACTGATTACTACTGATAATGTTTTACCACTAAGTATAGCTTAGACAGCTTACATTTTATAAAAATAATTTTTATTGTTTCTGCTTTAATACATTATGCTAAGAGATTAAATTTTCAGCATGGTAAGTATTAAATATGACCCCTACAAAAGGTTTACCTGGAATCCTGCTCTCAAACACCATATCCTTTTCATGTTTAAGGTTTTAGTTATGCTAAATAAAATTGTGATAT
>NC_034602.1:3686890-3707628 GCF_900095145.1 Mus pahari | reverse complement strand
CGGATTCACTTCACTACAGGAGCCGTGACAACTCTTCAGCATCTAAACATTATTTCGTGGTTTGGTCTTAAATAGNACTGGCATTAGGGCAAAATGTATTTTTCACAAAATCTGTTAAAGCAAGACCCCCCAAATCAGGTTTTCCTAATTGAAGATTTACTAAAGGATCCCTAGTGGTAAAATTAAAATCTGACTGGCCTTACACCGGATTTCTCCCTCAAGCTACTCCTGGGCAGGTCAATAGGACACAAATATATTTCCTTGTGCCAGTCCAAAAAATTTAAAATTTTAAATAAAAGAGATGCAGATGTTGAGTCTCGCCCGCCTCCCTCTAAGCATTGTATTGCGCCCCTTACAGACATGCTAAGAGTTGCTCCCTGGAATCCCGGATCTGGACAGCGTCCTCGGATCGCCCACTGTCAACGCCCACTCGTCACCCGGACCAACCACCAATGTCGTCACGCCTACTCGATTGGACCCACCTTCTGGACACAGCTCCGCTGAGGATTGGACCGCGCGCCATTGTGCCATTGGGACATTGAGACAATGCGACACTGAGAGACACACTCAGCAGAGACAATGGGACATGCAGGAGAGGGTTGGGTTCTCCTGCGTGTAATTAATAAATGATATTCTTTCTTGCAGCTCATCTCTATTTTAGGAAGTTTAGCTCTTCAGTGCAAACCCACCCCAAGGTGTTTTCTGCTCATGCAGACATGGCGCCGGTGTGCGTGACGCAGAAACATACAGGCCAAATTAAATTAAATTAAATTAAACCAGAGCCTTGCAAAAGCATCGCCAGCAAGCCATTCTCTAGCAAACAATGCATAGATGCAGAGTCCCACAATCAAATATTATGGAATAATATTCCACTCAAGGAATGCCTGCAGAAGACAGGAAGGAAGTATTGTAGAACCAGAGGGGGTCAAGTGCACCACAAGGATATGATACACAATCAACTTACTAGGGCTCATAGGGGCTCACAGGGACTGAAGGAATAATTATGGAGCCTGTATGGATCAGACCTTGATCCTCTGCATATATGATATGGTTTTGTAGCTTGGTGCTCTTGTGGGTTACTAGTAAAAGTGGGAACTAGAGCTATCTGACTTTTTTGCCTGCTCCTGGGATCCTTTTCCTCCTACTGGTTTGCCATGTCTAGCCTCAGTATAAAGGAATATGGCTAGTCTTATTGCAACTTGTTATGCCATGTTTGGTTGATATCCCTGGGGGACTTGCCCTTTTCTGAAGACAAATAGTGGAGGAGTAGATCTGGGGAGGCTAAGATGGGGACAGGGATTGAGAGAAGAGGAGGGAGGTAGAACTGAGAGAAAAATTAAAAAACAAAGACCAGCAATTAATAAATGGGACCTCATGAAACTGAAAACCTTCTGTGTGACAAAGGACACTGTCATTCAGCCAAAGTGGCAGGTTATAGAATGGGAAGATATTTTTACCAACTCCACATATGATAGGATACTAATATTCAAAAAAAATATAAAGAACTCAAGAAATTTAATATCAAAACAAAACAAAACCCAATTGGAAATAGTGTACAGAGAACTTTTTCTAGAATTAACCTAAATGGCTTAGAAACACTTAAAAATATTAAACATTCATAGCCTGTTGCAGAATATTTGACCACACTGTGAACCTCAAGATTGTGTTGTTTCCTGAAAAAACTAACAATAAAATCCCCAAAAACAAAAGGAAAAAGCAACAGCAAACAACCTATTTCTGGTTTTGTGGCTCAGCCTTTAGCACACATCTTTAATCTCTCTGGCTAGAATACAGACATACCCTTAGTACACAGGTTAATCCCAAAGAAAGAAGGTTAAGTTAGTTTGTAGAAGAAAGCCCCCTGTTTAAAAATGTTGTCTAATTGAGTGCCAGACAAAGTGATGAATCAGAGAAAGATTTGACAGAAATGATGAGTCAGAGATAGGATATGCCCAATTCTCACTAAAAGAGAGAAGTGACTTAAGACAGGAAGAGAGAGAGAGAGAGAGAGAGAGAGAGAGAGAGAGAGAGAGAGAGAGGAAGAAGAGGAGGAGGAGGAGGAGGAGAAAGGAGGGGAAGGAAGAGAAGGAGAAGGAAGCAGAGGAGGAGGACGCAGTTTAACCAGGAGAGTTTTACAAAGTTTTGAAGAAAGAACAAACTAGGTACAGGTGAAGACAGAATGATCTAGAGGATGAGAAGGAGCTAGAAAATTAGAACTGATGGCCAGAGTTAGATTGAGGCCAAGCAGAGCAAAAACTCAGAGGCCCAAAGAGAAGCCAGATTGAATCAGTCAGCTTAGAGAGGAGTTTGAGCCAGAATAGCTGAGTTGAATCAGCCAGCTACAGATCAGAAAGAACTAGGAATGTATGGGTTTATTCAGCAGTAAGTCTCAGAGGCTGGAAACATTCTAGGCCTACATAAGATTACATGGCAGCTAGAATGTAGAATCTTCCATAAAGGCCTAGGCTAGCAGACTAAGGCAGTAAGCCTGTAGACTACAATTACTTCAGGTGAATAAAAGATACACTTACATAGGAAATGCAAATCAAAACTATTTTGATATTACATCATATATTTGTCAGAATGACTAAGATCAGTAACAAAATTGGTTGCTCAGTTTGTAGGTTTGTGGAATAAGGAGAACAATCATCCATTGCTGGTGAGAGTGAAAATTCTCCAGTTCTATGGAAATCATTGTCGTGTTCTCTTAGAAAGATGAGAATCTGTTATGTTTGTTTTTGTGAAACCCAAAAGAGCACCAAAGAACTGATTCCCATGCAATCACACAATTGTATTTAAGCTTGAGCTTGGACAGCACCATTGTCAATGATGCAGCAGGTCAGGAAGGTGAAACCCTGGGCTGAGTTTCAACCATGCATTTATAGATGCTAGCAAACCAGCAAGGAGATTTCCAGCTCTGCACACATCTGATTGGGGGTGGGGGAATTCTATTATGGAATTTGTTGCCCTTTAAAATGATGGGCTGGTGCTGGGAGCCAAACCATATTAAATAAATACCTTTAGGTACACCTGTAACTTCTGTTTCTCTCCTGCTTGGTGGTTTTTAGATAGTGACATAGAGACCAGTTCTAGGTCCCGACATGGTGGTGATTGTGAATTCAGCCTTAGGTTGGGTTCTTTGTGATGGACTCCGAACCCAAGACGGAGTTGTTCTGGTCTCTCATTTTCCCCTTTGTCTGGTAACTAGAAGGCCTAATCATGGAGCTGCCAGGAGCTTATAGACTTTGTAGTCTAGGTTTTGGAGGAACTAATAGTGATTCCTTATAACTCTAAGCTGAATAACTCTAGGTCTCTATGTCATGAATTGGACCAATCTGTTTAGGACGTAAGGCTGAAAGTAAGGAGTAGGAGCTTAAAAAGTGTCCCCAGCAAGGAGCAAGGTAGAAATTAGAGTAGTTAGCCATGGGTAACTACTAAACCAAGGCAAAAGCCATCCTTGTCAGTCTCTCACTACCTCCTAATGGTCAACATAGGAAGAAAATTCTTTTTTGAGGGCTGTGCATAGTCTTCCTTATTGCATGAATAGCAGATCTAGGTCCCTTTATTTTGTAGTACTAACTCTGCCATGGAGCCTAGAGACTCTTGCAGGCAGGAGATGCCTTTCTCTAGTCTTTCTATATCAATATCCATGGCTTGTCTTAACTCATCATAATGTTTGTTTTATACTGCCAGGGAGGCTATCCAGGCGCCAGGGCTAGCTGGACCTAATCCCATGAAAACAGCTAGTGTCAGGGCTGAGATCAGCTCTCACTTCAACCTAGTGTGGGCCAAATTTGATGTTAAGCCATGTCAGTTTGAGGGTCTGATGAGGATTGGACCCTTCAGTACATAATGTTAGGAGGCCCAGTAGGTTCACTGTGATTTGGGCCTGCGAGGGTTGTCAAGGGAAAGCCAGCAGCAATAGCTGCTTGCTTATCCGAAAGCTGGGAGTTTTGTGTTCTCCAATTTTCATCAACTGGCCCTGTTGCCCCCAAGGTCAGGGCTATGGATTCAGGCTTGGGAATCACCCTTCCACACCTCTGAGTCTCCGCAAAAGACCCCCCCACCCCCACCCCTGCTGCCTGTTCTGGCTGTGGAGGTTGCTGTTCTTCCTGAATAGCATGGTGGTGGAAATATAATATCTTTCTCTGTTCTTCCCTGGAGGACTGGATAGAGCAATGGTACAGAAGAAGGTGAGTGGTTTGATGTCTTGTCTTTCATGTCCTTCGGAATTTGTTAGCCTAGGCAAAAACTTCTGCCTGCTGTCTGGGAGAAATTGTTTAACCACAGTGGGAGGATCCTCTAGTCGGTCCCTCCATACCACTACATAAGTCATCTGATCAAGGTGGTAGCACTTAGATCTGAAAATAGTCTTAAGATCTTAGACCAGTCCAAGGTCCAGGAATCCTTCTGTGGGTCAGCCTATGTTGAAGTGTGGCCATTCAGACCTACAGAAAGTTGTTAGTTTCTCCTTCCTAATGGTTACCCAAAGATTTGGTGTGTGGGTTCATTTCTGGGTCTTCAATTATATTTCATTGATCTTCCTGCCTGACAAATACCATTCAGTTTTTATCACTATTGTATTATAATACAGCTTGAGGTCAGGGATGGTAATTCCCCCAGAAATTCTTTTATTGTTGAGAATAGTTTTCGCTAACCTGTGTTTTTTGCTATTCCAAATGAATTTGCAAATTGCTCTTTCCAACTCTATGAAGAATTGATTTAGAATTTTGGTGGGGATTGCATTGAATCTGTAGATTGCTTTCGGCAAGATGGCCATTTTTATTATATTAATTCTGCCTATCTATGAGCATGGGAGATCTTTCTATCTACTGAGATCTTCTTTAATTTCTTCAGAGACTTGAAGTTCTTGTCATACAGATCTTTCACTTGCTTGATTAGAGTCACACCAAGGCATGTAATACTATTTGTGACTATTGTGAAGGGTGTCATTTCCGTAATGTCTTTCTCAGACTGTTTATACTTTCAGTAGAAGAAGGCTATAGATTTGTTTGAGTTAATTTTATATCCAGCCAGTTGGCTGAAGTTGTTTATCAGCTCTAATAGTTCTCTGGTGGAATTTTTGGGATCACTTAATTATGCTATCATATCATCTGCTAATAGTGATATTTTGATTTTTTTCCTTTCCAAATTGTATCCTGTTGACCTCCATGTATTGTTTAATTGCTATAGCTAGAACATTGAGTACTATATTGAATAGATAGGGAAAGAGTGGACAACCTTGTCTAGTGCTTGATTTTAGTGGGATTGCTTCAAGATTCTATCCATTTAGTTTTATGATGGCTGCTGGATTGCTGTATATTGCTTTTACTATGTTTAGGTATGGGCCTTGAATTCCTGATGTTTCCAAGAATTCAACCAGGAAGGGATACTGAATTTTGGCAAATGCTGTTTCAGCATCTAATGAAATGATCATGTGGGGTTTTTTTTTCTTTGAGTTTGCTTATGTAGTCGGTTATGTTGATGGATTTGCATATATTGAAACATCCCTGCATCCCTGGGATGAAGCATACTTGAAATCATGGTGAATGATCATTTTGATGTGTTCTTGGGTTTGGTTGGCAAGGATTTTATTGAGTACTTTTGCATCGATATTCATAAGGGAGATTGGTCTGAAGTACTCTTTTTTTGTTTGGTCTTTGTGTGATTTAGGTATAAGCATAATTGTGGCTTCATAGAAAGAATTACATAGTGTTCCTTCTGTTTCTATCTGTGGAATAGTTTTAAGAGTATTGGTATTCCATCTTCTTTAAAGGTCTGATAGAATTCTCCACTAAACCTATCTGGCCCTGGATGTTTTTTGGTTGGGAGAATATTAATGACTGCTTCTATTTCTTTAAGGGTTTTGGGACTACTTAGATGGTTTATCTGATCCTGTTTTAACTTTGATACCTAGTATATGTCTAGAAAATTGTCCATTTCATCCAAGTTTTTGAATTTAGTTGAGTATAAACTTTTGTAGTAGGATCTGATGATTTTTCTGATTTCCATGGTTTATGTTGTTATGTCTCCCTTTTCATTTCTGATCTTATTAATTTGGATACTGTCTCTATGCCCTCTGATTAGTCTGGCTAAGGGTTTACTTATCTTGTTGATTTTTCTCAAAGAACCAGCTCCTGGTTTTGTTGATTCTTTGTATAGTTCTTTTGGTTTCTATTTGGTTGATTTCAGCCCTGAGTTTGATTATTTCCTGCTGTCTACTCCTCTTGGGTGTATTTGCTTCTTTTTGTTCTAGAGCTTTCAGGTGTGCTGTCAAGCATCTAGTGTAAGTTCTCTCCAGTTTCTTTTTGGAGACACTTAGAGCTATGAGTTTTTCTCTTTCCAGTGCTTTCATTGTGTCCCATAAGTTTTGATATGATGTGTCTTCATTTTCATTTACTTCTAAAGGGTCTTTAATTTCTTCCTTGACCAAGTTACCACTGAGTAGAGCTTTGTTCAGATTCCGTGTGTGTGTGTGTGTGTGTGTGTGTGTGTGTGTGTGTGTGTTTCCATTGCTTTTGTAGGAATTTAAGACCAGCCTTAGTCCATGGTGGTCTGTAGGGTGCATGGGATTATTTCAGTTTTCTTGTATCTGTTGAGTCCTGTTTTGTGACTGATTATACGGTCAACTTTGGAGAAGGTACCACGATGTGCTAAGAAGAAGGTATATTCTTTTGCTCTAGGGTGAAATATTCTGTTAGATCCATTTGGTTTATAACTTCTGTTAGTTTCACTGTGTCTACATTTAGTTTCTGTTGCCATAATCTATCCTTTCATGTGAATGGTGTGTTGAAGTCTCCCATTATTATTGTATGGGGTGGGATGTGTGCTTTGAGCTTTAGTAAAGTTTCTTTTATGAATGTGGGTGCCCTTGCATTTGGAGTGTAGATGTTCAGAATTGAGAGGTCATCCTGATAGATTCTTTTGACCAGTATGAAGTGTACTTCCTTATCCTTTTTGATAACTTTTGGTTGAAAGTCTATTTTATTCCACATTAGAATGGCTACTCCAGCTTGTTTCTTGGGACCATTTGCTTCGAAAATTGTTTTTCAGTGTTTTACTCTGAGCTAGTGTCTGTTTTTGTCACTGAAGTGTGTTTCCTGTATGCCACAAAATAATGATTCCTGTTACTTATCCAGTCTGTTAGTCTATGTCTTCTTATTGGGTAATTGAGTTCATTGATTTTAAGAGATATTAAGGAAAAGTGAATGTTACTTTTTGTTATTTTTTGTTGTTAGAGGTGGAATTATTTTTGTGTGGCTATCTTCATTTAGGTTTGTTGAAAGATTACTTTCTTTTCTTTTTCTAGGGTGTATTTTCCTTCCTTGTGTTGGTGTTTTCCATTTATTATCCTTTGTAGGGCTGGATTTGTGGAAAGATATTGTGTAAATTTAGTTTTGTCATGGAATATCTTGTGTTCTCTGTCTATGGTGACTGAGAGTTTTAATGGACATAGTAGTCTGGACTGGAATTTATGTTCTCTTAGGGTCTGTATGACATCTGCCCAGGATCTTCTAGCTTTCATAATCTTTGGTGAGAAGTCTGCTGTAATTCTGATAGGTCTGCTTTTATGTTACTTGACCTTTTTCTCTACTGCTTTTAATATTCTTTCTTTGTTTAATGCATTTGGTGTTTTGATTATTATGTGACAGGAGGAATTTCTTTTCTGATCCAGTCCATTTGGAGTTCTGTAGACTTCTTGTATATTTATGGGAATCTCTTTCTTTAGGTTAGGAAAGTTTTCTTCTCTAATTTTGTTGAAGATATTTACTGGCCCTTTATGTTGGGAATCTTCACTCTCTTCTATACTTATTATCCGTCAGTTTGGTCTTCTCATTTTGTTCTGCATTTCTTGGATGTTTTGGGTTAGGAGCTTTTGGCATTTTGCCTTTTCTTTGACTGTTGTGTCAATGTTTTCTCTGGTATCTTCTTCCCCTGAGATTCTCTCTTCTATCTCTTGTATTCTCTGGGTGATCTATGACTCCTGATCTATGGCATCTATGACTCCTGATCTCTTTCCTAGCCTTTCTAACTGCAGGGTTGTCTTCCTTTGTGATTTCTTTATTGTTTCTATTTCTGGTTTTAGATCTTGGATGATTTTGTTCATTTCCTTCATGTTTGATTGTGTTTTCGTGTAATTCTTTAAGGGGATTTTGTTTCTCCTGTATTTCTTTATGGGAATTATTTATGTCCTTTTTGAAGTCCTCTATTATCCTCATGAGAAGTGATTTTAGATCCAAGTCTTTTGTTTTTGCTGTGATGGTGTATCCAGTATTTGGTTTGGTGGGAGAACTGGGTTCTGATGATGCCAAGTAACTATGGTTTCTGTTGATTATGTTCTTACACTTGCCTCCCGCCATCTAGTTATCTCTAGTACTACCTGTCCTCGCTCTATCTGACTGGAGCCTGTCCTTCCTATAATCCTGGTCATTTCAGAACTCCTCAGAGTCCAGCTCTCTCTGTGATCCTGTGATTCTGTGTTCCTGTGATCCTGAGATTCTGGGTGTTCCATAGTTCCTGGGAGTCAAGCTGCCTCTGGGACCCTGAGAACCTGCTGTGACCAAGCTCCTGGGATCCTGGGATCCTGGGATTCTGAGATCCTTGATGTGTTAGAGAATCTAGGATTTGAGCCTCCTCTGGTTGCTGTGAGACTAGCTGAGGAGGTAGTGCCCAAGGTAAACCTGCACTGACCAGAAGGAACCTGAGCCACTGGTCTGGTGTGGTTCCTGTGTCCTTGGATCCTGCTGATCCCCGTTACTCCCAGTGGTGTTGGAACAGATGTTGTTTCCTACTCTACCCTGATCCTATGATCATGGGCATGCTAGATCACCTGGGAGTGCAGACTCCTTTGGTTGCTGTGAGACTAGGTGTAGTGTTTGTGCCCAAGGTAAGCAGGAGCAGACAGGAAGCAGTCTAAAATTTTCTATATGATTTAGCTTTTTCCTCTGAATATCTAGAAAATACTTTCTTTAAATTTTGTATTGTTTTCATAAAAATATTTGTTATGTAACTTAAGATAAGTTAAATGAATTGTATATTTAGAAAAGCAATTCTTTTCTTATTTCTTTACCTCACCAAATGCAAGTTCTTTCTTCCCTCTAATGAAAATACATTACATATGTACAAGCTTACATATAGTTAGTATTTTTCTAACAATACATTCATAGCAACCACAAATATACAATCAATCATCTCATAATTCTTAATAATAAGAGCTGACTAGATATTTATTGTGACTTGGGAAATAAGACTTCATTGTAGTTGTCTGTATTTTTGAAGTCCACTTGACTATGGAGTTTTGATCAAGATGGTGCCATCTTGATCATGTCAACATGACTTTTCAAAATGATAATTCAACCACTTAGCCATTTACAAATTCTTACTGAGCCTACACTTCAGATATTAGTGCCCCTGTGAACAGTGTTAGAAATGGATACCAAGAGTTAACCAATAATATACATGTACATAAAGTTTCTCAGCCTGAAAGCAAGCATTTAATAGGTTTTGTTAACTTTAGCTTAATGCTTCAATCAACATACATACTCAGAATTTCCAAGTTTTATCACAGGCTTCTATTAGCAACCTACTTTTGTTAGTTTCTAATTACATTTGGCTACATGTAATAGCAGCTTAATTGCAATAGCTTAACTAAATGGAGGATACTTTTTCTGACATATTATGACTATGTAGAAAAGAATCAATATCCTTTAAATTTTTTATATTTTATTTATCATCTATCTGTCTGTCTGTCTATCTTCTTTCTGTCTAAACTACCATGTATGTGTGCGTGCATGTGTGTGTGTGTGTGTGTGTATGTGTGTGTGTGTGTATGTGTGTGTGTTTGTCTGGAATCAAACTCACATCATTATGTTTCATATCAAGTGTCTTTGACAACTGAACCATCTATTTAACCCTTAAGAACGTTGTAAATTGCTGTCTATTACTGTCAATTCATGACTCATGATTTCAAGATGGTTTTTTCATGTTCAGACATTCTACTCTTATTCTAGATAGGAAAAAGAAAAAGCAAAGAAAATACACCTTCCAGAAGACTCTGTCTTCTTTATATAAGATTCTATAACCACACTCTCAGAAAAGACAAAACATTTAGTGTTCACTTATTTTAGTACTCTTATGCAATTATTTATGCAAATATTTTAGACAGGAATCTAGGACAAGTTTTTTTTAATTTATTTGTTATTATTTTCTTTATTTACATTTCAAATGCTATCCTGTAAGTTCCCTATACCCCATCCCCACCCCTGCTCCCCTACCCACCCACTCCCACTACTTGGCCCTGGCCTTCCCCTGTGCTGGGTCATATAAAGTTTACAAGACCAAGGCGCCTCTCTTCCCAATGATGGCCGATTAGGGCATCTTCTGCTACATACGCAGCTAGAGACTCGAGCTCAGGGGGGTACTGGTTAGTTCATATTGTTGTTGCACCTACAGGGTTGCAGCTCCCTACAACTACTAGGGTACTTTCTCTAGCTCCTCCATTGGGGGCCCTGTGTTCCATCCAATAGCTGACTGTGAGGATCCACTTCTGTGTTTGCCAGACACTGGCATAGCCTCACAAGTGGCCACTATATCAGGGTCCCTTCAGCGGAATCTTGCTGGCATGTGCATTAGTATCTGGGTTTGGTGGCTGATGATGGGATGGATCTAGGACAAGTTTTAAGTCCTTATTTTGAGTACATAGAAAGATGGAAATGATTAAAGGCAGAGAAAATAGAGTGAAATATAGGTTTGGAGTTCAATTTAATACTTGAAATATTTATTGGGAATATATACATATAGTAATATATATATATATATATATATATATATATATATATATATATATATTTACACATGTAGTACTGAATAGATGATTGTTACGGATCTGAACTGAGAGTAATTGACATAGAGAAGCTGTTTAAAGCCATGAGACAGCATACAACACCTTGGAAGTAATGAAGGCAGAGAGGAAAGGAGAAATAAACACCCAAGAAGAACATTAAAAAATGTTCAATTCAGAATACCTATAAAATCAAAATATAAATGAGAAACTCTGCTTCCTGTTCATGAAATAACAAATACCATTAAGCTGTGTGGTAAAAAGTGATGTATGTCAATCAGAGAAATAGGTGATCCAATTTGTTTTATAAGATCTTTGTCATTCATTTTAAAGAAAAGAAAGAAAGAAAAGAAAATCTCATTTCATTAACTCACTTACATGAATTTGCCAAATGGAAATATGAACAATTTAATGATTCATAAATGCAGGTACACATGTGAACATTTACGTATGCTGAAATCTACTGAAAATTACAAAATATTGAGAATACCTTATATCTTAATCACATTTAATATTGTATATACATTCCCAGATTTTCTATTTATATGTGGTCAATTTACTTAAGATATATTCATTTTATAATTGAAAACTAAACATTTTGACATATATAGCATAAGAAATACAGTTTTAAAAAGTAGGTTCAGTAATATTAAGAGTAATTTTGAGTAGTTTATTTAGCCAAGGAGGATTTAAGAATGGGGAAGACAAAATGGACCCACGTGTACATCCTAGCACATGAGAGGTTCCACTGGCTGAAATCAGAAATAGAAGAGCCATAGGTTAATTTTAAGGCTCCTTCTATCTAAGATTTCTTTAAAAGTCCCTGTTAGAAAAATGCAGAAAGTAGTTTGAAAGAGATAATCAGGGTTCACAAAAGTGATATTCTGGCATTCGGGAAGTAATCTTTTGGAAGAATTGTGGAAAATAAATATTAAGTAGAAATCTACTTAGAGATGAGAAATCTGCAGAATAAATTTTGAATGTCTGAGTTTAAAGTTGGGAGAAATGACAGTTCTAGATAGAAAAGGCCTCCAATGTTTCATTTTATTTTACTCCCAAGATTTGGCCTTCTTACTTAATATACTTTTCAAGTCTCTTTCAAGTTTGTCAAATTTCATTATTTTATTTTGCTTTATGTCTTAAAATATGTACCATATTGTTATTAGCCATTCATCTGCTGATCAACAGATATATTGCTCCCATTACTTTGCTGTATTCAATAAGTATAGCAATGATAGACATGGGGTACAGATACCTTGAGGGTAGGTTATGGACTATTTGTGTATATGCCTAGGAGTGGAATAGTTGGGTCAGGTGGTAATGCTATTTTTTACTTTTGGGGGGAATTGTGAAAATTGATTTCCATAACTGTACTCTCACCTTTAATTATAAAAGTTTCTCTTTCCATTCACCTTCTCCAACACTGTTATCATAATTCTTCATGACTGGACTTTGTGATATCTCAAAAACACTTAATTTGCATTTCCCTGAAATTTAAATATGTTGAACATGTTTTTAAAATAGTGTTTTTTTTTTTGTGATCTGTTTAATAGTTAATAGTTTATCTTGCTTTGTAGAAACCTTTTAATTCCATGTAATCACATCTACTGATATTTGGAGAGAGTTCATGAGCTATTAAAGTTCTGTTCAAAAGGTTCTTGTCCACCATACATCTTGAAGACTAGTCACCATGTTTTCTTCTAGCATATTCAGCATTTCAGGTTTCATAATCTATGACCCATTTCAAATTGAGTTTTGATCAAGGTGAAATATATGGATATAACTTTATTCTTCTGCATGTGGGTGCCTGATTTTGCCAAAATGATTTGTTGTATAAGCTATATTTTCCCACTGTATGCTTTTTTCATCTTTGTGAAAAATTAAGTGGCCATAGCTGTGTTGGTTTAATTTCATGTCATCTATTCTGTTCCATTGGTCTATCTATTTTTATTCTATTATTTTTCTAGTATCAGGATCCCTCATATGTTAATCCTAATTACAATTCATACATGTATATATGCAAACATGTATGAATATTGTTATAGAATAATATTTAGAAAGGAGGTAAATGGAGTATAATATTAAGTAGTGAAGATCTGGAGACAGGCAAAAGAATCATGGATCATGAAGGATGATATCAAGCTAAAGTCCCCTACCCAACCTTGTTTTAACTTAGCTACAACATAAGAAGTTAAAAAAAAAATGGCAAAGAGAACATAAATTAACTGAGGGTAGAAGTGTAAAATTAAATCCATTGCTTCAATATAGCTATTCTAAGTGTGTAGAAGTTCACTGATAAGTGTAGAATTACTTTAAAAAATTCCTAATCTAACTGTGTGCTATTTTTATTTATAGGTTAATTACTATAATACTGCACTCTATTATTTTATGTGCATTTTTGTTTTTCTTGTGAGTATGTCTGTGTACCATGTATGTGTGGTGGCTAAGGAGGTCAGAAGAGGATGTTAAAGATCCCATGAGATACAAGCTCTGGAGGGATACTGGTTAGTTCATATTGGTGTTCCTCCTATAGAGTTACAGACCCCTTTAGCTTTTTGGGTACCTTCTCTAGCTCCTTCACTGGGGGCCCTGTGTTCCATCCAATAGATGACTGTGAGCATCCACTTCTGTATTTTCAGGCACTGGCATAGCCTCACAAGAGACATCTACATCAGGTTTCTGTCAGCAAAATATTTCTGGCATATGAAATAGTATCTGGGTTTGGTGGTTGTTTATGGGATGGATCCCCCCCCGGGTGAGGCAGTCTCTGGATGGTCCTTCCTTCCATCTCAGTTCCAAACTTTGTCTCTGTATCTCCTTCCGTGGGTATTTTGTTCCCCATTCTAAGAAGGAACAAAGTATCCACACTTTGGTCTTCCTTCTTCTTGAGTTTCATGTGTTTTACAATAGAAGGAACAACAATATGTACTAACCAGTACCCCACCAGAGCTTGTGTGTCTAGTTGCTTATGTAGCAGAGGATGGCCTAGTCAGCCATCAATGGGAGGAGAGACCCTTGGTCTTTCGAAGATTATATGCCCCAGTACAGGGGAATGACATGGCCAGACAGCAGGAGTGGGTGGGTTGGGGGGCAGGGTGGAGGAAGACCATAGGGGAGTTTTGGGAAGCATTTGAAATTTAAATGAAGAAAATATCTAATAAAAAAACAAAACAAAACAAAACAAAACTAACAGACAGACAGACAGACAAAAAAATCTCATGAGACTTTGAGTTGCAGATGATTGTCATCTATCATCTATGTACTGAGAATTGAACTCAGGCCCTTGGGAAATAACAGCCACTGCTCTTAATTGATGAGTCATTTCTTCAGCTTCAAGTATTTTTTTTAAGACAAGAGTAGTGATATAGAACTTTCTTTGAAGGAAAGGGGAAAACTCAGATGCTTCAGGGAAAAGTATATGAAAATGTATCAATATTTAGAAAATCATTTTTCAATATAAGGAGGTCTTTGATGAAAACTTTCACTTGAACACTGAGTAAGAATTGGAAGTTTATTCAGATCATGTAGGACTACTAGCTGAAAGAAAGTGAGTGCATGATTGGATCAAACCTAAAAAGCGGCAACAGCACAGGAAGCCCTTTTGAGCCATTCTCAGGTCTCCTGCCAGCCTCTCAGTAGGGACTGTGGAGAAGGATGCCACCAGGACTCCATAGGGACCACTGACTTGTCTTGACTTGAATCTTTAAAAGTGACATAGAGAGTTCACTTAATACTCAATACCCCCTTTCTTTTGTTGCCCTCTCATGATCTCTTATCCAGTTCAATCCCTATTTTCATGCCCCTTTTACAAAGTTAGGATGGGAGGCTGCAGAGACTGCTCAACAGTTGAGAGCACTTGCTGTTGTTGCAGAAGACCTCAGTGATACCATACATTCACTTTCTACAGATCTGATGACCTTTTTCTCACCTAAAGTATGCATACACATAAGAAATAAATTTTTAAATTTAAATTATTTTTTACTTATTCACTTTACATTCTACTCACTTTCCCCTCCAATTCACCCCTCCCACAATTTCCCTCCTTCCCCCACCCCTTCTCTTCTGAGCAGGTAGGGTCCCTCTAAGTATCCCAGTACCATGGCACTTCAAGTCTCTAAGAGATTAGGTGACATAACAGGAGAAAGGAGGCTAGTAGAGGTGGGAGGTTAAAAAGAGCAATGGGGCAAAGCAAAGGCAAATTGTTAGAAAAAATGTTTGAAAGCCTTAATACTTGACAGCTCATAAAAGTAAAACTGAAATGAATTAGATTTCTACATACATTTGTAACCTTTAAAATTGTTTTAACAGGTTTTAAAGGAAGATAAATATTTATGTGAAAATATTATAAAACTATATATGTTATTCAAATACTAAACAGAAAATGATATTAAAAATCTTTTCATTTGGAGGATAAAAATATGAAAGGCAGATTTGACAGAAGTCCTGGTATTTGTGCTCTGAAATTTATGTTTATTTTAGGGATTTCTTTAAAATTACTGAGTGTGACCAGGATGGGTAGCTTCTGTAACAGAATAGAAACCACATGGTGTATTTTAAATCTTCTTTAGACTGTGTATCGAAAGGTGCCTCTTCGTTCCCTTGTCTCTTCATTATTGGGGAACAGACTTATGGTGCCAGGGTTTTCTGGCTTCTGTCCCATTTTCTATCATAAGATCCTTGTTCATTGAACCACATTTGGTACATGCTTCTCAAAGAGCCTGGACTAACATGTATGCATCATAGAATTTGTCTTTGTTAGCCTTTCCATTGCTTTGAAGAAACACAATGACCAAGGCAACTCTTAGAAAGAACAACATTTAATTGGGGCTGGGTTACAGGTTTAGAGATTCAGTCCATTATCAAGACAGAAAGCATGGTGACTGAAGGGCTGGCAGTTCTACATCTTCATCCAAAGGAAGCCAGGAGCAGACTGACTCCCACACTTAGCAGAGCTTCAAACCCACCCCCACAGGGTCATACTTCCTCCAACAGACCCTACCTCCTAGCGTATCACTCCCTATGGCCAAGCATATTCAAACTACCACAGAATTATAACTTGTCCCTTAAGCCTGCAACCTGTTTCAGTCATGTGCTGTGTATCACAGTAGCTGGCATTCACAATAAAGTCTCTCTTGATGTCTAACAACCACTTTGTGGCTAAACTTTACTAGCTTTTAATGGAGTCAGTGCAGTTTTGTCCATATCCCCCCCCCCAACTTTTTTTCTAATATTGCTTTTCTATGTCCCCCTTCCCAAATTTAAACATCATTGTCTAATTTTATTTTTTATTTCTATTTCTATTTATCCTTTGAAAGTTTGATGCATGTTTTCAATGTATCTCAATCATGTCAACCTGACACTCTGCCCTTCAACGTATCTCCCCTCAGATATTGAAGCACATCTCCCTCCCAACTTCCTTCCTTCCTTCCTTCCTTCCTTCCTTCCTTCCTTCCTTCCTTCCTTCCTTCCTTCTCTCTCTCTCTCTCTCTCTCTCTCTCTCTCTCTCTCTTTCTTTCTTTCTTTCTTTTATTCTTTCTTTCCTGAATCCAGTTTATGCTGCTCATGTGTATATGATGTGTGGTCATTCACTGGGCATGGGAAACCTCCTAGTGACATATTTTAGTCACTTTCCCATCCCTCAGCAGGCATCAATTGTCAATAGTTCCTCAGCTGGAGGTGGGGGCCTCAGGAGCTCCTCCTGTCTCTATGCTGGTAGTTTGAATTGGCTTGATCTTCTATAGATCTTCAGTAAGTACCCAAAGCTACATGTCAACAACATACATATCATGCCCAGAAGATAATATTTCATTGCTATGCCCATTCTTCAGGTCTTCCTTATTCTTTCTGCTTCCTCATACATGATGTTCCCTGGTCCTTGTGTTGGACTTAATACAGATGTTCCATCTGTGCTGTGCATTCACAGTCATCTGCTCTCAACACTCTGAGTAGTATTAACTACTCACCTCACTGCACTAAGAAGCTTCTCTGACCAAGGTTGGGAGCTGCACAAAGCTGTGTCTAATCATAAATATTTAGAAAACAACTTCACAACATGCCCACTTAGAAAAGTGAGATTAATACACTGTTCTTTGGTCTATAACTTCCCCAGCCATAACTCTTTACTACGTTTATAGCAACAGGCATTAACTTCCTCCTGCAGTTACCCCTATAAACAATCTTGACTGGTAGGTAGGAGACAATAGGATGGTCAGGAGTTAGAAGTTCAAGAATATCCATAGTTAAAATGTGAGTTTGAGGCCAGCCTGAGCTATATGTAGTTCTGACTCAGAAAACCAAACAACAACAACAACAACAACAACAACAACAACAACAAAAAGACAAATAAGCAAACAAAAAGGAAATAACAGTGTGGCTATTAGGTGGATAACTAGCTATAACTGAAATTTTATTCCTTTGTTTCTTTTGTTTGTTTGTTTTGGTATTCGTTTGGTTTTCAATAAGACTCTGGAGAAGCAGGGGTCTGTTATCTTTATGTATCTCTGGATTCACAGAAGAGAACATATTGGATATGTTTCCCACAGGAGAGACACATCCAGTATCACCTGGTAGGGCCTTTGTGCCTGTGCACTCTCACTGCAAGTGTCTGGTGCTTCTTCAGTGTGAAGTGAGACTGTTACGAACCAGCTTTACACTAAGGGTCCTCATTAAGTGGTGCTTGATTCTGTTTAAGTGAATATATAAGCAATGTGCAGAGTAGGTATAATTATCTTGATCAGTGAGTGCTAACATAGATGTCATCACATTTCCATAGCCCTGATAACATTTAGAGAATCTGTGACCTCAGGGTGTGAGCAACCCTGCAGTTCCCAGGAAACCTATGAGCTGAGCAGAATCATCAATTTCCTCAAAACTGCTTTCTTTTTTAATCTAAAAGAAAAATGTAGAACAGGTCTGAATGGATAGCTTTTATGTCCCAATTTATTCTGAGGAACCAGAGCCACACTCTAGTAACTATTCCTGGGAAAAGAGTCAAATACTTAAAAATAAATAAAAACTGAAAAGCCTCAAATTCATCCCCCTGACCTGTAGAAAGGTCATTCAAGAAGACATAGACAAGTCTTATGTATTAAATAATCTAATTAAAGCATGGAATAAGGGTTTTTCTTTACCTTGACTGACCAGAGTTTGCACTGTCTTCATTTTGGAGGAATATTGCATTGTGTATGGATGGAAAGTATTAAGTTAGTCTTCACTGTTAAGCTGAAGGAACAATTTTTTTCTTCTCTGTCTCTTAATGGAGCACAAGAATCCGACTCTAGCTTTGCTGGACTAAAACTATAGTCAGTGTTCAAGCTCTAGAGAGAATGAAGGGAATAGGAAGGCACAGACTGTATTTTAAGGAGCTCTGTAGCATACTATAAAGCGTGCATCTACATGAGAACTGGGATGTGGTCTTCGTTTGAAGCGGTTAGTGACAGCCCCATTTCTCAGTGTGCATGCCTGTGATACATTGTGCAAGTTTTCACATCAGTACAGCAGTCTTACTTGCCCTATGAATATCATTATCTAGATTTCTTTTCCCAAGTTTGTTTTCCCAGGTTCTTACTACAGGTCACCAAATAACACATTTCTTTTGAGTAATAAAGAAATTTGGCTACTGATTATAGTTAAACCTTGGATAATGAGTCAGTGTCTTAAAAGCATACAAATAGCTTCTAGTGAGTCCAATAAGTGATATTTTATGCATCACTTTTTTGGAATTATAGCATCAAAGTGCTAGATGTATCCCCAAGAATATATTTTAAATAGTCTTTTCAATGATGTATTATGTATGATTTTTGTGGTCTTCCTGAAGGGTGGTGTCTTAGTTAGGATTTCCATTGCTGTGAAGAGACCAAGGCAACTCTTATAATGGAAAATATTCAACTGGGGCTGGCTTATAGTTTCAGAGGGTTAGTACATTGTCATTATGGCAGAAAGCTCAGTACCATGCAGGTGAACATGGTGATGTAGAAGGAGCTGAGAGTTCTTCTTCTTGATCTGCAGGCAACAGAAAGATACTGTCTTCTATACTGGGCAGAGAGCTTAAGAGCATAGGAGACCTGAAGACCTGCCTCCACACTGACATACTTCCTCAAACGAGGCTACATCTCCTCCTCCAAGACCATAGCTTCTAATAGTGACAGTCACCCTACACATGAGGCTAAGGAGACCATACCTATTCAAACCACCACAAGCTGCTCCTGCCTGCTATCCCAGGGTCACAGCTTCTCAGGTATGACTACTGTGTTGTCAGATGACCTTAACTTCCACTGCTGTTTCTTTCAGCAGTCTTTCTTTACAGTGAACTGGACAGATCTATCCTCCAAGCTCTGGGTTTTAGACCAAATTGAGATAATGACAAAAATCTCTGTTTTGAAATCTTAGAAGCTGATTTCATTTCACTAAATGTTATGAAACCTAAAAGATTTATAGACATTAACAGTATTCAAATATATACTCTATAGACTTGTCTTTCGGAAAAATTGATTCCAGGATTTAGATATTTCTATAGACTTTGCTCACTAAATACAGGGTGAGTCTCCTAACTATATTCTCTCTATAATGAGTCTTCAAAATTACCACACTCCTCACACTCACCTGTTCAGAATTGGGGTCAAGGCAAATGGAGGGATATCATTTGATTGACATGAATGTTGGATCAGCTTAGGCTTCCTTTAAAAAAGGGAAAGAAAAGTGTTCATAAACATGTATGTAAAAAATAATCTCTCAAACTGAGTGAATAAAATATACATAATTCAACAATCAAGATCACTTACAAAAAGAAATAGTCCCTGCTTGGTCTAAGATACACAGATAATTGCTGTTTGGTAACAATACATGTTCTTCCACTGCAATGTCTGGAATAATGAACCGTGAACCTACTGAGTTTCATGGGCCTCAACTAGTGTCTCAATTCTAATACTGAAGGATCACTAAAATATTCAACTAAAACATATCTCCTATTATCAAAATCTCATATATGAAATAAAGACATGTTTATAGAAAATTTGAAATTTATAACAATAAAAATAAACACCTACTGAAATTATTTATAAGAAAAAGATATGTAACTAATCCAAATTCTCAAAACCTAACAGGTTAATTTTTAAATTGAGGAATTTATGGAAACAAACATTTTCTGAGACATATTATGTAACTTTATGAAGTTTTAATTTAAAAATCCATTTATTCTGTCTTTTTTTGAAAATGTATCTTAAGTATCCTGAAGCTTGGCAAAGATAGCTGACAAAATTAATGTGTATAGAACTTTATATGTGTAATATATTCAATAGTCCAGTCCTTCAAAAGATTTACGACAGGGCATGACTCTTATGCTCAGTAGATAAAGCCACATGGTGCCAAGGACTGACATATGTGCCTGGAACCTCATGCTGGAAGATAAACATGGCTTGTTCTAGTTCTTCTCCTGTAAATGGAACTTTTATTCTCCTGTAGTAATTGCCTCTAAGGTTTACTTCTTCAGTCTGCTAACTTAGACCTAGTTCTGGAAGTTTCTAATTTCCATATAGTCTAATTTAGGCCTAGAAAAATTTCAGCCTCTGAGACTTGCTGCTGAATAATCTCACCCCCTTCCTAGTTCTTTCTGATCTCTAGATGACTAATTCAACTCAGATATTCTGGCTCAAACTCCTCTACCAGCTGACTGACTTAATCTGTCTTTTTTTTTTGGTCTTTGATTTTTGCTTTGCTTGGCATCAAACTAGGTGTGGCAATGGCAATCAGTTCTAACCTTCTGAATCCTCATTCTCTGGCTCATTCTATCTTCCCCTGTGTTTAGCTTGTTCTCTCTTCAACCTGTCTCTGTAAAACTCTCCTGGTAAATTTGAATTTCTCTCTCTCTCTCTCTCTCTCTCTCTCTCTCTCTCTCTCTCTC